>NC_083460.1:19520203-19632703 GCF_030014155.1 Tachysurus vachellii
TAAATTCTTTGTGGGAAGTAGCCTGCTTCTGTCTCATTTTTGTCTTATGCTTAATCCCTCCTAAAAGAAGTTTGTAGATAATGAATACTGACTCTGTTGACCATATAAGTTAACAGAAATCATACACATATATATTCATTGCTTAGCAGTTAAGATGTTTAACTCGCAATTACAGGGTTGAGGGTTCGATTCCCACCTCCGCCATGTGTGTGTGTAGAGGGTTTCCTCTGGGTACTCCGGTTTCCTCACCCAGTTCACAGACATGTGTTGTAGACATCTCTTAATTGTCTGTAGTGTGTACACTGGTGGGGGGGCACGGTGGCTTAGTGATTAGCACGTTTGCCTCACACCTCCAGGGTTGGGGGTTCGAATCCCGCCTCTGCCTTGTGTGTGTGGAGTTTGCATGTTCTCCCCGTGCCTCGGGGGTTTCCTCCGGGTACTCCGGTTTCCTCCCCGGTCCAAAGACATGCATGGTAGGTTGATTGGCACCTCTGGAAAAATTGTCCGTAGTGTGTGATTGTGTGAGTGAATGAGTGTGTGTGTGTGCCCTGCAATGGGTTGGCACTCCGTACAGGGTGTATCCTGCCTTGATGCCTGATGACGCCTGAGATAGGCACAGGCTCCCCGTGACCCGAGGTAGTTCGGATAAAGCGGTAGAAAATGAGTGAGTGAGTGAGAGAGTGTACATTGGTGTTTTTGTCAGATTGCGTCCCCTGGGTTTCCCCCGCCTTGTGCCCCGTGTCTCCTGGGATAGACGGCAGGTTCCCTGTGGTGCTGTGTAGGATAAGTGGTACAAAAACTGAATGGATGGATGGATTTAGAATTTTCCATACAGTTGTTGCTACGGAAACAACGTAGATGTTGCTATAGAAACCTATTAGAACAAGCACATTAATATAAATCTGCTGTTTGCCTTTGAGACGAACTACAGTCTGGGCTGCTGCTGTAGAAACCTCCTGACCAATCAGAATCGAGAACACAGCATTGTGGACACACAAATCCCAGGACCGCCTTTCCATGTGCCTGGAGACCATTCTCAGTGGTTATAGAGTTTATTTAGTGTAAAGAATCCAAAAAAAAGAAGGTGAAACCTCAGATACTCATATTTCAAAGCCATAAAATGGCCGCTAAGTACGTGAAGCCGAACCCTGCAGAAGTCAGAGACGGGAGAAATGTGTGCGATGTGAGACAGAGACACGGGCCGGCGCATTAGTCTTCGTTCAGGCTCGTATTCTGCCATGTCAATATTGTCTGGACCACAGCTTACGCCGCCTTCTCCCTCCTCTCCACTCCGTATTGACTCGGCAGCGCAAGGCAAACACGACATGGCAACATTGACATAACTCAGAGAGTTGAGTAATTGAGACCTGTAAGAGAAAGAGCTATTGGCTTTTCCAGCACCGTTAGATGTTGAGAAGATGGTTACGGCCAGAGCAGAAGGAAGAACTTTGGATAGATGACTAATTGTTGATTTGAGTGAATAATGCACTCTTGCTGCTCTCTGCCGAGAGACTGTAACGCTGACAGTCGACAAGCCTGGACGCAGCTCGCTGTTCCAATTTGTGAGAGAAGGTTCACTGCACCTTTGTGTAAATACAGTACATGATGCAACCGTGCCGTAGTCCGCAGGTGTGTCTCTATGCTGCTTTTTTCTTGTCTATTGCCGTCCCATTTCCTATTTATATCCATGAGGTCACTGCGAGTTCACAGTTACCGGAGACAATGTTTTGAATGTTTAATTGTTGTATTAGTTGAATAATTCAAATGTACAAATGTAAGGATTAACAAATCCCTTCCTCCCCAAACCCCCCGCCCTAACCTGTAATTTTTGCTCCCACTTTCCATCCATCCATTTTTTTTTTTCGGAATAATTAATCAACCCCGTTCACCGGGGGTCTTTGTGCACGCCGGGATGTGTTACGATGTCGTGCAACACCTAAATTTCTCTCCCTTCTCCTTCACAGACCGACAACTTCCCCACCGAGCCCAATTACATGGGGAGCAGGCAGCAGTTTGTTCAAAGGTAAGTTCTATTAAATTACTCGCTCAGCCGTCACAGATGCCTGGATCCCCCCACCCATCCACCCTGCTTTCACCAGCGAGCGTATGTCTCAAATTAGAACAAACCATTCTCAATTTCCTGTGTCATTTATTTCCTTTTTTTTTTCCTTTTCTGAATTTCTCATCATATAGCAGTTCAACATTTAAGGACCCGGAGCGCGTGAGTCTGAGGGACAGCGGACACGGGGACAGTGACCAGGCCGACAGCGATCAGGACACCAATAAGGGCTCGTGCTGCGACATGTCCGCCAAGGAAGCTCTGAAGATGAAGGCAACTGGGCTCAAGCCTCAACCTCTTGAGCAGGGTGAGTCTCCTTCTTTGTGTTTATACATCCACAGTATTTAGTCTCGTTTGTTTGTGCCTCAAGGCCCATTTAAATCTGAGTAGCGTCATATCCAACTGGTCCAGCTAAAAAAAAAAAAAAAGAATAAAATTTACTTCGAGTCAAACTTCGAGCCTCGACTTTAGAAATTCTTTGTATTCACAAGTCAACACGCCCCTCCTGTTATCTTTTGTTTTTGGGTTAATAGGCTTTATTGGCACGATTGCTTTACATACAACATTGCCAAAGTAATTACAAGTTGGTCGACGACGTATAACGGTGCAGATGACAATATATAAACATCATTAATAATTTATTTTGGATCGATGCTGTCTCTGGTTCTCAGTTCAGTTCAGAGTGTTTCGTCGGCTCGTCTGCTTTACAGGTCATGCTGCCAAAGCAATTACACGTCAGAGGCAATGCCATGACAAGATCCCAACATACGAATAACATCACGTGTCATTTCCGCTTTCTCCGTTTCCTCTACGTTTCCCCTCCAACCTTTTCTGCTCTTTAGTATTCGTTTGTCGCACCGTGTCTCTCTAAGTCTGGATTATTTATCACTATTATATTAGAACTTTATTTGATCTGCCAAAGTGTTACAGCCGCTCTGACTTTCAAAGCCCTTCGCTTTTCTCCTCAGTTTTTTTCCTCCTCTATCTATGCAATTTACAATCTTTCTATTTTATCAACCCGATCCCGTTCTCTCATCTTTTACTCTCTCTCTCTCTCTCTCTCTCTCTCATTCTCTCGCTCCCTCATTCTTGAATTCCAGTACCGTTCTCAGTTTATCAAACCAGACAAGCCATTATGATTTTATAAGCCAAACCACTTTAGCCTCTCCATTTAGTCCATGCTGGAGAAGCGCTGGGAGCGTGCTTCTTTATAACGTTCATAATGGAACATGGAAAGCGACTTATCGCGCAGCAGGAGAAATTACGTGCTCAGCCTGATTAAATATGAATAATTATTCCCAGTTCCATGTCGTGCAGACAAATGACTAGTGACGTCCGTCGAACAATTCCTTGAACTCCACTGACAGTTAAAGAGTCACATGCTCCATGTGAGAAGGCTGAAGAATTGTTTGCTCTTGTTCATAAAAGAGGTCTTGCGCATCCATCCAGGGACCTGCTGAGTCACATTTAAAACTATTACACCAAAGCTTTATCCATCAAAAGAGAATTTAGAACTAAAAACATTTGTGTGTGTGTGTGTGTGTGTGTGTGTGTGTGTGTTGGCAGTTAAAATAAATGGCTTGCGAAAAGCGATAAATCAAACAGAACAGTACAATTAATCAATAGAACAGAAGGAATCTTCTGCTGTCTGGGCTGAGACACTGGAGTAGTAGGCCATTGATGTCTGCCTCGATTTAACTGTGTGAGCTTTGTGTGTGTTTCAATGAAATTCAGGGAAAAAAATGTGTAAATGCACTGGAAAGAGAAATTGGCCAATTAAAGAGGCCCATATGTTTCTTATTTTTATGACAGTAGTCATTTAATGGTGCATGGGAATAGATGGAAAATGGCTGAAATGTGCTTTTTTAGCAGTGGGACTCACTCACATGTTCAGTAGATCACTGTCATCTGTGTGTGTGTGTCTGTCTGTGTGTGTGTGTGTCTGTGTGTGTGTGTGTGTGTGTGTGTGTGAGTGTGTATGTGTATGTGATACCTGATGCCAGGGCAGTTTAGATTGTAAAGCTCAGTGGTGAACAATGCGAGCACTTTTCGGCCTTTTGCTGTAGTGTGTGTTACACCTTTGGGTTTTGAAGAACAGGCATCTGAACTGATTTTTAAAAAGTTCCTGGTCTTTAAAATAACACTGATGTTGGAGGCAGTGAGAGAGCAGAGCAGCCATCATACTGCAAGCAAAGTGATCCATAATGCATTATGTTGCATTATTGTTGTGTGGTTTAAAGTGGAGTCGCATAGCTTTGTCTTGGGCAGGGGGCAGTGTAGTGTGTGTGTGTGTGTGTGTGTGTGTGTGTGTGTGTGTGTGTGTGTGTGTGTGTAAGGCCTTCTGGTCAGCTGTATCCAAGTGTATATATTTCTGTATTTGTGAGTTCGTTCTTCGGTCAACACTCATGAAGTGATAAATCTTAAGCATCACATAGGGTTTAACATTGAATACCTCACTGACCGAGGATTTAACTGAAGATTTATTCAGACGCTTTGAGAGAAGGCAGAAAAGGCTTGAACTGTCCACTTGAGCAGTCAGTAAAGCCTGCAGCCTGCAGTCATCAAGCCCAAAGCATGGACACTTCATCCTGTCCATGTGTGTGTCCATGTTCAGTCCCTGGGCCATGTTTATTAGGCAGTAATTCAAGCAGAGAAAGAGAGAGCAGGCTCAAAGCTCTGCTGCACATAAATAAGGAACTCTTCTCCTCAGCAGACTCCCTCTCTCTCTCTCTCTTTCTTTCTCTCTCTCTCTAGCTCTAGGCCTAGACATGATCCACTCCAATTAGGGTGAACTCTACAGCATTCATTTAGAAGATGCTGGACAAAGCCGAAGTGAAACCATCCAAAGTGCAACACCAGCATGAATTCGTCAACACAATCCTCTAGCCAGGTCTTTGATTTGATCAGACCGACAAACTCGTACTAATTAAAACGATTTTTTTTTGTCTCCTGACACCATAAACAAAGCAAACTTTTTTTTGGCATTACCTTATTGATGGAATAGCCAAAGTAAATTCCTTAACTAATTCAGATATATAGACTTTTTGAAGTTTATAATCAAAAAATCTTTGTCAGGATGCTCTATTAAAAAATATGCATTAGGGTAAATATGGGGGATTTCACACTGCAGTTTAGTCTGTAATAGCAGCTCGGCTGCACCTGTAAATATAAACACATCTCTTAGTCGGCTCTGCACTCGTCCAGGAGGTAAAGTAACCTGTGTGTGTGTTTAAATCAATGACGACATTGTCAGTATCCACAAACACATGTAGCATGAGGGTCAGAGGAACGTTGTGGGACACAGAGTTGGGTGAGGTGAGGTGAGGTGAGGTGAGGTGAGGTGAGGTGAGGTGAGGTGAGGTGTGGTGTGGTGTGGTGTGGTGTGGTGTGGTGAGGTGGGTGATGTAGCTTACTGGGAAGAACAACACCAACATCAGAAAACAACATAAATATGGTGAGTGGATATAATTGTGTTCTTCAGGCATGTTTGTGATGATATAAGATGAACACAAATGCACCGGATTTTCAGAGACTCGAGTGAGTTTGAAACCAAAACGCAGGGCGCCGGGAACAATCACACTGGAACTCAGCAAACATGTTGAGTTTGAAAACCATCAAAGATCAGATTACATTAAATTTGATTTCCAGCCTCTAGTCTACATTTTCCACCGTTTTTCCTGAGCAGAGGTTAACACACACCAAATAGCATGAGGAGTCTGAAAATGAAAAAAAAACCCTCTCTCTCTTTGTCTCTCTTTCTCTCTCATCCTAGCATAATTGCATTAAATTGGATTAAAACCAAATTGCTCCAAGCACACACACACACACACACACACGCACAGTAGTATTCCCCATCCTCACTGTCCACCGCATTAAAGACACATGCTTTCCTGTTTTCCATTTACTCAGAAACTGATTAATTAAGCTCCCCAAATTGCGAACTGTGTATTAATTAAGCCGAAGTGTATCACAAGCTTTATTTATTTTTTTTTGCCAGTGTCTATTAATTGGTGATTAATTGATGCAAGGACTCTCCCAGAGCATCATCTAATCATGAAACGTCTTCATCGGTGGTTCGGTTCTATTCCTGTCTATCGCGCTGGCCACAGAGATGTGTGTGTGTGATAAAGTGTGTGTAAGTGTGTGAGTTAGTGGGAGTGTGCACACGGAAGACGAGAGGAGGCGGGGAAGCGCTTTCTTTAGATTGCTGGGTGAGTGTTCTGGATGACCTCGTCTAATTGAATTTGATTGAAGCGCGATAATCAAATTGCTTCCCCTTTTATTGTCCCTTCTCCTCTCTTTCATTCGCCGTAGTGCCACGGTAACCTTAGCTTATTACAGAGTGACAGCGAGAGAGAAGAGAGAGATGGAATGTTTTAGCATTAATGGCAGGATCTGAGCAGCACAGCAAGGTAAATATTAGGAAAGTACCATGTTTCTGAAGTTTTTCACCTTCCCTCTTCTTCTTGCTTATGTTATTTAATCAGAATTCCAATAAAGGTATCAATATTTAGTTTTATCAGAGATGTCATGCTGTAACAGCACACACAGACTCACACTCACACGGAAAGTCTGTTGTGCCGAAGCTATCCAAGATATAGGCTTATTGATATGGCCGTAGCAATTGACAGAATTGACGAGACCGGTTTGGCCTGCGTTCTACAAAAGTTGATTCACCTGAACTGCTCCAAAGAGCTCAACTATCAGACCCAGCAGAACGCTCTAGATGTCTCTATAAAAATCAGCTTGTGTGAGTACGCTTCGTCAGTAGATGGGTTCAGTAACAGACCAAATACGGCGTATAGCCTTTATGCCCAACTAAGGAGATCCGTTGGCTTGCCAGGAATGTAATTAGAGCATAAAACGTATTTCTTTCTTTCTTTCTTTCTTTTTTTATTTTTTTTATTTTTTTTATTTTTTTTTTTTTTATTTATTTTTTTTTTTGGCCAGATGTTCGATTATATTTTAAATGAACTCTAAAATGATTTTTCTGCACTTTATTCACAATAGTCAATCTGTTCTGCTGCCAATCTATAACCATATATATTTTTATACTGTTTTCTCTATATATGTTTCCCTTTGCTTATACAAGGGGCAGGGTTTTCATAGATAAACTTTATGTCAAAATAAGATCCATTAGAGATCCATCAGAGAGTCATTAGAGATCCTATTGGTCCTATTTTTGTCATTTGCTTATTGTTAGTCAGTGAAAACTTATTGTATCTTTTCCACTATATTCCATTAAATCATTGATCTGCATTAATTTCTCATGTTTCTCATATAACCAACTTCAGTGGCTACTGCGTTCGATTCATAATCAGCTGCATTCTATTCAGAACCAGATGAATTTGATTCGGTTCATACTGCATTTGAATCAAAACCTACTGCATTTGATTCAGTACATAGTGAATTTGACTATTGTATTTGATTCAGTACCAACTGCATTCGATTCAGTTTATGTTTGGTTCATGCATTTTAATTGATACCTACTGCATTTGAATCAAAACCTTCTGCATTTGACAGTACATGAATTTGACTGTTGTATTTAATTCAATACCTATTCCATTTGATTCAGTACCAACTGCATTTGATTCAGTTCATATTCCATTTGATTCAGTACCCACTGCATTTCACTCAGTACCAAATGCATTTGATTCATTTCCTACCTACCCACTGTATCTCTTCACTGTCCTCTTAAATATAATCTCTAAACAGTGCTGAGAGTTCACTCCTCTGCACAGGTACGTGTTAGCTCTCCAATTAAACGTGTTACTCAAGAGGCCACAAGCCAATTGCAGTAAAAAAAAAAAGCCACATGTACAGTACAGTCCTTCAGTCCTCCTTCTTTATACGACTCCAGACCCCTGAAACACATCCATTTCGATGAAGTTAAACAATTAATTATCGTTTTCAATCCAGATGCCCTTTTTAGCAGCACGTTACTGAGGAAGTGGCTTCCACTCAACTAGCAGGATTCAGCGCAATCCATATTGACAGACTTCTAAAGGTCATTTCCTGTCTTTCATATTTTACATGGCTACAAAGCCTGCATTGTGAAGGCAGTGTGTGTGTGTGTGTGTGTGTGTGTGTGTGTGTGTGTGTTTGGCTGATTTGTTTTGAAACGCGTCTCACATGGAGTTCATCCTCTCCTGCTAACTGCCGGAATAAATTATCACTTCGGCTCTCCTCGTAGATGTGTTTTCTGTATTTTCATTTCGAAACATGTAATGCTCCTTGCGCCTTGGTAAGTTATGCGTCTCTATTTTTCCCCTCGTCTCCCCTCTTTTCACTAGCGTAAGTGGAACGCTATGCAAATCGAAGCACAGGCAGCGTGTTAGTAGAAGTGGTTGTGATTTTCTAGGGCAGTAATGGGGGGGCTGTGGGAAAGCATTAGCAGCAGGAAGGTAATGTCTTTTCAGATCCCCAGCTAAAGCTTTTTAAGATCTGGCCAGCCAGATATCAAGCAATTGCACAGTCAGGTTCTCGGCTTAAAAAAAAAAAAAGAAGAAGAAAAAGAAAGAAAGAAAAAAATCAAGCCACACTGGTGGCAGTGATAGAGACCATCTGCACAGTTTTGCTTAAAGTACGTCGTCTAGTTATTATTAGCTAATCCAACACATTTAAATTGTAGTCTCTGGCTCCTAACAGCTGGCTCGTACGTGCCAAAAAAAAATTTAAAGGTAAGAGGGAATAAAAAAAGTGGCAGTAGTTTTGCAAAGAAAAACATGCACGTTAGCATTTGCTTTAAAGTGCTGAGCGTACAATAAACTCCACCAGGCCTGAAATTTATTTTCCGGAAGCCGATACAGATGAAACCAGGTCTCGGTGAATTTAGCAGCACTGTATTATAGGCCTTATTTTTTATTTTTAGTACTTTTAGTGAGCCCAAGTACCAGCCAGAATAAATCAGCAGAATCGTCCCCGGACGCAGTGCCTAAAAACTCGAATTAATATCATATAACTTTTAAATGAATATAGATTTCCTGTGCACATGTCAGTGTATTTAATCATATCGTGCAACTGATATTTTTATTGCAGTCATTCACGCTGCAGCCTGTAAAAATTTGTTTAGTATCAAGGCTGATGACAACAAATACATTGCATGACATGTATTTATATATTTATATTTATTGGGTATACTTACAAGTGTGAAACATGCATCTATAGAAGCAGCAGAATTGTATTTGATTCAGTTCATATTCCATTTGATTCAGTACCTACTACATTTGACTCAGTACGTACTTCATTCGATTCGGTTTTTATTGCATTGTAGGAAATACTTACAAGTGTGAAACATGCAAATACCTTACAGAATAATCAATACTCTTTTATCATCAGAACAATATGTTTGGCATTTTAGAAAGGCAACAACAAAAAACTTTTTTTTAACAGAAATATTGGAAGCTTATGAAGCTCATATGAAAGTGAATGCTCCAGCCCACTCGGGACAATCTATCATAAAAAAATCTTTTTTTTTTCTACAAATGTTTATATCTTTATATCTAAAAAGGGTTAAGTCCAGAAATAATGAAATAAAAATCGTTCAGTCATGTGGTCAAGCTCACGCCAGCGTTCACGGACCAGCAGTGACTCCGCCTCTTTCTCAATTCCTGTGTGGCTGGAGAAGCGATGGTGAGCACACAGCCTGCAGCGAAGCAAAGGCCAGAGTTGAGCTTTCGAATCTGTATAAGCCTGAGCGTATGATTCCCACAGAGACGAGCCGGTGTTCTCTCATAACCATTCCAGATGGCTCGCTCCACAATTATCAGAGCTTTCAAAGATTCAGAGAGATCGGTGAGAACGTTCAGCAGCGGACCATCGCATGAGATTTGTTCCAGCTCAGACACCCAGCAGGACGCCCACGCATCATTCAACAACAAGGATACAAACATTGCACGTCTCCAAGTTCCTTGAATCGGATGTGCCCTAGAAAATGAGAGCCTTTTCACCAAGCCTGGGATGAGTCAACTAAACCGCCATTAGTGTCTTTGTTTGATGTTTCGATCAACCCACCTCTTTATGACAGATGTTATGCAAATTTCTTTCATGCCATCATATTCTTTTTTTTTTTAAGTGTTTGCTTTTCATGATTTGTTGAAAGTAAACTTTACCTCATTGTTACTACGCTATTAATGGCGGAACAGCTGGAGTGTTTATCCTCAATGTGAAGGCTTTAATTACACTATTTGCATGCACGAGGCCTAAGCAGGTAACATTGTTATTACTTAATGCTGTCGCACAGCTGTCTTTGATCGTGTTTAATTGGCCCTTTCTAGTGAGTGTCTCAATTCTTTGATAAAAAGGACGTCTCGGATGTTCCAGATTCCAGCAACGTTTTATTTTGTGTGAGAGGGACTGAATAAACATAAGGCCTTTTCACACTCGTGAAAGGCCTTAAGGCCTTAACATAAGGCCTTTTCACACACACCTGCTTTAAGCTCGGCTAGGGCAACGATTCACGTGGTAGGACGAGCACGTTAGCAAAGCTTTGGCGGTGTTAGCCACTTAAACACCCAATCAGAACGGAGCATCCTGACTCACATCACATGCTTTAGACACTCATAAAAACCCTGCGCTTTGTGTAAACAGCAGTCAATAACTTTCTTTCTTTTCTTTTCCTTTTTATGTCTTTGTTTTCTTGCATTTCAGGAGGCTTAAAACAGTCAAGGAGGATTTACACAGCAACGTTTATTCCTTGTGAAAGCTGTCATTTGAAGCCGCTATTATTCGATCACGGTTCTCGAGGGCGGTTCTCAAAAACGGCGATCAGAAAGTTAATCCAGGGTTTAGTGATGTACAGTGTGAAACGTCAGATTAGGAAGGGTTGGGATTAATCGCTAACTCTGGGTAAAGTGTGAGTAGTGTGAAACGTCAAACATATAACCCAGGATTCTGTTTACTCTGAGTTTACTTTCAACCAGGAGACAGACCGGAGACTTCCACACTTTTCTCTTCTGTTTTTTCGTCTTTGTATTCTTCTTTATTTCCCAATTGTTTTTTCAGTAAAACAAAACAAAACGAGCCGTCGATACACACGAGCGTCAGACATAACATTCCCGAGAAAGCAATTAGAAGCCTGAGCAGGCAGAAGATCTCCTGCTCTTATTGCCCGACTGTGATTCAGGTACGTACCTTTGTGTTTGATAACTGTCTCTCCTTCCTCGCCTCGTTCTCACTCAGGGATACAAGCCCGTGTACGGAAATCGCTTTAGAGCACTAAGCCACTACAATCCCACCGAAAAGGCTGCTAATCGTTTAAAAGCAATATCACCATCTTAAGCTTCCCGTTCCTTTTATTTAAGGGATTTAACGGATTAGTTGTTTTATTTTTCTTCCAGTTTTAATATGCAAGCTTTCGTTCTATTGTCTGTACGGAGCAGCAGGGCCGGTCTCAGCGTTACTCTGTGTATTTTATCCCTGAGGTAGCGAGGACATGATCGCTCGGATGTCACGCTCGCATGCACCCCACGCTTTCTTTTAATCTGCAGCTCTGCAGCTGGAGATCGGAGCTCCTCGTTAGCCTCCCGCTCATGCTAGAAGGAGCTAATAACAAGACTGCGGCCTTTGTCTTTCTCAGAGAGCTGGTCATAAATCTGTGACATTAGCCCACTGCCCTCGGTGACTAATTATGGTCTGTTCATGAAAGTGACGCCCCATTTCTCACGTGACATCATCAGTATCTGCGCTTCGGTAACAAGTCCGACGTCGTCACCTCAGTCCTTTCCACGCTCTACTGACTCATCTGACAGGAATGAATGAATGAATGAATGAATGAATGGATTTTGTTCAGTGCCTTTATGGGCATCTTTTCCAGATCTAGTCGTTAATTACAGCACAGTCTAATTCCTCCTTCAGCCTTCTTTTTGCAGGCATCTCAACCGTGCTGCGTTGCGAGAGCTGTAATTGGACGTCGCCACGCTTCGTGGTCTGAAACGCTTTGATTGCCCCGAGCCTTTCTCATTGTTCTTTATGATCTTCAGCATCTGACCTTATCACTTGAATCCAGCCAGTTTGACTTAAAGGTTGGAAACAATGTTTTTTGCTTAAAAAGGCCAGTCCAGTTCACGGCGAGATTCTGAAAAGTCTTTCGTTTTGTTTTGTTTTTTTTTTTGTTTTTTTTTTCTCAACGTAGCAGATCCGTTTTAACCGGCAGTCAAACTCATTTATTCGTATTCGATTATAGGAGCAACAGAGAGCTCCAGAGCTCGAGCTCCAGAGCTCGAATTTACTCAAGTTTCAACATTAATAACATTAACTGTGATTGGCTAATCAAATTTTAATGGTTTCTTTATTCCAGCTCCACACTTCAGCAACAGGACCAAACAGATCACATCCTGAAAAACACCTCAAATTTAAACAAAATCATGAATTCATTAAGACTAGACATTTATTAGGACATCACAAATGCCCTCCTGTAGAGATAAAAGAAGTGAGCTGATACGCCACGGTGGCTGAGCTGCGTTATTGGAAGATTTCACATTTAAGAAGGATTTTACAAGTTTTGTGGTTGACGCTACATAAAAATGAGCTGTATTCGCTTCCACATGATACAAATCCACATTAGTATCTCGTTCACTTCACAAGACTTCTTTTAGTCACCATTAATACTGGAACTGGTGTTAATATTGTAATAGTTGTTTAGTTCCTAAATGAAAAAAAAAAAATCCAGCAGCAATTTTAGGTCTTACTGTGAAACAGTAACATAACGTTAACTTACGTTTACATAAACGACAGCCTATAAATATCTGACATCTGTCTCATGGACTGTGTTTGCGCTTTTATTTATTTACCTTGATTTTCAACAACTTTAACTGGCAGGACACATTTGTTTGTTGTTCTCTCTCTCTCTCTCTCTCTCTCTCTCTCTCTCTCTCTCTCTCTCTCTCTCTCTCTGTTGTATTCCTCTTAGGGTTCATGTCAGTTTAACATCTCACATGAACATCTTCCTAAGTATGATAAGCACACATGTTGTAGATTAATTAATGCTGCTCGTGTCCCCGGGGCGAACGCAGCCCACATTTCAGTTTTAACCTTTTCTCTTTAAGTCATTGTTGGGTCTATAATTATAACGCTTTGCCTAATTAGTCATCTATTAAGGCTGCTGATGAGATGAACGGAGTCAGGATTTCAGCGCCGGGGTTGTGGATGCTGGGTCGGGGTCACAAACTTTCATTTTCAAACTAAAACAGGATACGGATGAAATCAGCTCTTGAGTAGTCATTACACAGGCCGCATTATTACAAAAAGACACAAAGTGCTCGTGCGGAGGCCAAGCCGGCCGCATGCGGTATCGGAAAAAGAGAAAAAAAAAGAGGGGACTTAATGTTACACTCGTCCCTTTTTTTGTCAAATTAAGCTCCTGAAAATTGAAATTGATTGGGCTTATCGCACAATAATCAGCTTTCGTTATTTCTATCTTTAGCTTCCGCTTCTAGCATCAGGGTTTTGTTAGGACTCGAATAGCCGAATCGAGAGGTTGGCTGCACGAGACGTAGAAAATCATTTCAGTATTTCCAGCTGTTCACCACATGTTCACTGATTAGGAACAATGCCATCCTTTCATGTCCGGTACCGCGGGATCTCTCAACACAGAAGGTCTTGGTTTGGTTTTCTAGCTCACACACTGAAGAGTCACCAATCTGTATGGTCTCGCACCAATCTGTATGGTCTCACAACAATCTGTAAGCTCTTGCACCATTCTGTATGGTCTCACACCAATCTGTATGCTCTCGCAACAATCTGTATGCTCTTGCACCATTCTGTATGCTCTCGCATAAATCTGTATGCTCTCGCAACAATCTGTATGCTCTCACACCATTCTGTATGCTCTCGCATGTCCGTGTCCGGTCAAGTGCTATGAGAGATGAGATGAGATGAGATTAGATTCAAGCTTGTCATGCATCCACCTTCCTTCCATCCAGGTTTACCTGGAACGTGGGCTCACATGTTCTACTATTTTCATTGTCTAAACCCCTGCTAGTAGTCACAGCTTGGTGAAATAGAGGTGAGAGCTCTATGGTCTGTGAAAACACACAAGCAATTTAAAAGTCGGTACTAATATACAGTATATATATTATTAGATATAGTTTACAAAGAAATATTTCTCAGCAAAACGAGATGGAAAAGTTGACACATGACCAGGCTGTGTGTGCGTGTGTGTGTATGTGTGTGTGCGTATGTGTGTGTGTGCGTGTGTGTATGTGAGTGTAAGTGTATGTGTGTTTGTGTGTGTGTTTGTGTGTATGTGTGTGAGTGTGTGTATGTGTGTGTGTGAGTGTGTATGTGTGTGTATGTGTGAGTGTGTGTATGTGTGTGTTTGTGTGAGTGTGTATGTGTGTGTGGGTGTGTATGTTTGTGTGTGTGTTTGTGTGTATGTGTGAGTGTGTGTATGTGTGTGTTTGTGTGTGTATGTGTGTGTTTGTGTGTATGTGTGAGTGTGTGTATGTGTGTGTGTTTGTGTGAGTGTGTGTATGTGTGTGTTTGTATGAGTGTGTATGTGTGTGTATGTGTGTGTATGTGTGTGTGGGTGTGTATGTTTGTGTGTGTGTGTTTGTGTGTATGTGTGAGTGTGTGTATGTGTGAGTGTGTGTATGTGTGTGTGTTTGTGTGTGTGTGAGTGTGTATGTGTGTGTATGTGTGAGTGTGTGTATGTGTGTGTGTTTGTGTGTGTATGTGTATGTGTGAGTGTGTGTATGTGTGTGTGATTGTGTGAGTGTATATGTGTGAGTGTGTATGTGTGTGTGTTTGTGTGTATGTGTGAGTGTGTGTGTATGTGTGAGTGTGTGTGTGTGTGTATATGTCTGTGTTTGTGTGTGTGTGGGTGTGTATGTTTTTGTGTGTATGTGTGAGTGTGTGTATGTGTGTGTATGTGTGTGTGGGTGTGTGTATGTGTGTGGTGTGTGTGTATGTGTGTGGGTGTGTGTGTGTGGTGTGTGTGTATATGTGTGAGTGTGTGTGTGTCTACGTCCTTCGTCAGTCTCGGTCAGGGGAAACATGTCCAGCATCGCCATGAAGATGACGCCCCAGAAGGAGATTATGATGATGCGTCTCTCATCTTGGCAACCTGCCACTTCTTCCCATCTGTCCTCTGTCTTCATTACAGAGTGGAATTGTGTGTGTAAGAGCGCGTGCGCATGTGTGTGTGTAAGAGTGTGTGTGTGTGTGTGTCACAGTTAAGCTGTGACACTAATCCAAAGGAGTGTCATAGGAGACTTTAGGGGAGTTCAGCTTTCAACCATTGTCGACTGCCACATGCTCGTATTTATTCGTCAAACGTGAATCAATTCAGATTTTGAGAAATATATAAACTCAGAAATGATCAATTTAATGAGCAACACAGAGGTGATGATGGCGAGGTCTCTGAGCTCTGAGACAACACGGTGTGCTTCTCACACACACTTAATTATCATCGTCTCCTTCAATACTGTGCATATTTTGTTTTAAGGTTTATTTTAATTCCTTGGTGATTTTTAAAAATATATATATATTTTGAAATAATGAAAAATGTCTACTTCAGCCCTTGTGTGTTGCAGCACGGATTTCCTCACATACTCTGTCGTATAAAATATTTTCCGGGCTGCTGGTGGGATTTTAAGAGGTTAAAAGTGTCTTCATGACCCGTGTTGAGCTAAAAAAAAAATTCTAGCGTTGATTTTAAAAAAATAAATAAATAAAGCAGAGCTGGTAAAGTGCTTGAAGCTCCTAAACCAAAAATTCATGTTCTCCCATGTCACTTTTCATCTTCCTCTTGCATACCCCATAATGATGGCTCACCGTTCCTCCAGCAGCGCTGCTCTCACCGTGCTTTCTCCCATAATTGCACCACCTTCCTTTTAACACCAGGCTGTTTCTCCTGAACAGCTTCTTAAAGAAAGCGGCGTCCAGACACGTTTCCTCTGTGCACTGAGACACGGACGCTGCTACCTGCTTCACTTAAGAACACGACCCTAATTACACTGCAATAGTAGACAAAGTTTTTTTTTACGTCTTTATTCCTTTTATTTATTTATTTTTAGACTCCTAAGGTATGTTTATTGGGCGCCCCGGCGACGAGGTTTCCTCCGCTAAACAGATTGAAGCTGTTTGTACGTGTCAGATTTCATAGCGCATTAAGCTATGCAAATATTTCTCCCTGCATGAAACATTTTCCACAGTTTAGTCATGTTTCATATTCAGCCCTCGAGCATCATCTTCAAAAGGCATCTTTTTGATCTTGCTCCTTTTTTTTTTCTTCCCCTCTCTCTCTCTCTCTCTCTCTCTCACTCTCTCTCTTTCAGTTTGGGTGTCACTTGTTGTGGCCTGACTGCTTCCTGCAGAGAGTGAGATGGCAGACTCATTAGGAGAAATTGGGGAGAAAAGGAACGATGTTGATTCAAAGGTTAGGGAGGGGGGAGGGAGAGAGAGAGGGTGTGAGAGAAAGGGAGGGGAGAGAGAGAGAGAGAGAGAGAGAGAGGTTGAGTATGAACGACAGGGAGAGAGATAAAGAAACAGGGAGAGAGATAGAGTGGGAGAGAGTGAGACAGACGGATAGAGAAAGACATACAGACAGAAAGAGTAAAGGACAGAGAGCAAGCAAGAGTGATGGAAGGATGAAAGGCAGAGCGATAGAAAGAGGGAGAAAGTAATAAAAAGGAGAGTGAGAAAAAGGTAAAGAGAGATAGTGGAGAGAGTGAGAGGTAGAAAGAGATTGATAGAGAGTGAGAGAAAGGGAAGGTGAGAGATAGAAAAAGGGAGAGTGAGGAGGGAGAAGGAGCAAGTGACAAAAAGACAAGGGGAGAGAGAGAGACAGCAATAGAGTGATAGAGAGAGAGTGAGAGAGAGGTGCAGAGAGATAGGGAGAGAGAGGGATAATTGATGGTGGTAGAATTTGCCCGATAAAACACTGATGGGGCAAAAATATAGATGTAAGGAAGAGAGGTTTGGCTGCAAGGGGGGACAGAACTAAACGGAGCGAGGGAGAGCCACAGAGAGAGGAATGGAGGGCAGAAGAAGGGATGGAACAGCAGGCTTTTTCTCAGTAGGAGGCAGGCTTAAGTAGCATACTTCCCTTGCTTCCTGTGGGCTATAAGCCACCTAGAGTTAAAGTAATAATCAAAAGGAAGGCTGGCAACAGAACGGCACAGTGTGGTGCTCTAGGCACACACACACACACACACACACACACACACACACACACACACACACGGAGATCTGTGCACTTTGGAACACTTGAGTTTTAGATGATCTTTCAGACTGGCCTTGTCCTCTTGTACCTGTCACACAGGACTGTTTTGAATGACACAGGATTCCGTGTGAACAACAAGAAGATGGAGGACATGATGACCAATATAAACACAATAAATAAACTTCTCCCTGTTCTGTTCACTCTATCCAGAAGATCTAAAAAAAAAAAGGTCTACACACCACTGCAGGACCTTTTGTGAGGATTGAGGAGCGTTTGTGGAGAATGAGCCCAAGATAAAAAATGTCAGATCTTCTCCCATCTTTAATGGGATCTCTAGCTCTCGACATTGAATTGTTGATGGTCTTCATGAGGTTTGGTCAGATCAGAATCACCTCAGTGATGACCAGTCTGTGATAATTACTGCACCCAGATAAGGAGTCTGGTTCCTCTCAATGTTTCTCCTCACCAGCATCACCTCTGGCTTGCAGATTACTGATAAATCTAGATTTAAATGTTAAACTTTATCATTTTTTTTAAATTAATTAATTAATTAATGAATTTGTTTGTTTGTTGGTTTATTTATTTATATTCCCGTGAAGGTGCTTTGTAACAGTGCCTGTTGTTAAAAGCTCTGTAGAAATAAAATTGTGTTAAATCAAATTACTTTGAATTGTAATTTGAATTGTTTTTATTTCCCTAAATGTTTTCTTTTTTATGCTTCACTTCACAGTCTGCAGTTTTAACATGGATGTGTAGACTTTATAAAGCTCCACTGTACCGTCTGTACACCGGGTCAAGAGGAACCTGGAGCTCATTACAGAGGAATTGGTGCAGTTGTTTAGTGCTTACACGTTTCTGACTCATACAGTTCCACCAGGCGTGTGTAGACTTTTTAGATTCTGCCTCCACCTTATGTGCATGTGCCCAGTTTGCTTCCTTCAGATACTCCGGTTTCCTCCTCCAGTACAAACACATACGTTATCGGCTGATCCCGGATGTCCCTTAAGGTAGACTACAGGTTTCCCAAAACACTGTGTAGGATAAGAGCTAGAGAAATTAAATGGTTCACATGGTTCACAATGGATCACATGGTAGTACCTTGAGGAACACGTGAAGACAGGGAATTCTATCTGAGCACATAGCCAAGAAGCAACATGGAGAACAAATATTGGCTGTGTTCAAGCCAGGGAGAAACATGAGGAAGTTCATGTACATGAGGTGCTGTTTTATATTCCAGCTTTCTACCTTTTGTCTTTCTCTCATACTGTTGGATTACGGCAGCATGAGATCGAGCTGAGGTCGAGCCGCTTAATCTTCAGCGGTTAAATCCAGCAATTAACACCAATCAGAGAGCGAGAGACGAAGTGTGGAGGATCAATTATGGAGATTCATTCTGTGTGAAGCGTATATGAGACACGAGAGAGGTTTGTGTGTTCTGTGTTTTCAGAAGCTGTCCAGCCATCTGGGAGGAAGGAAGGTGGTTAAAATCCCCCCCCAGAAAAAAAAAAATCCAGGATTAAAAAAGGGCAAATCTCAAAATCAGCTATAGCCCAGACCCCGTCCCCATCCCCCTGTCCATCATGTCAACTAAATCTACAGATCAGCGCCGTTTCTGACAGAACAGGATGAGGGAGTGACCCGTCAACATAATCTAGTCAGGAGCTCATGATAATGCCTCTTTAGATACAGAGAGAGGCAAAAAAAAAAAAGGTAGCTAGGCAACACATGAGCAATTTCTGAAGCAGGTAAAACTGATGTACGTCCCTCATGTTTTCAGAGACCTGCTGACTCTTTACTCTGTACAGTCTCACCAACAGTTCGGTTTGTTGGTAACATCCAAGAGTCCACTATCATCTTGTGAGGAGATTTCCAACACACGTATTTTGCTAAAATAATATAAATAAATTTCAGACCTCAAGCCTCGGTTTCTTCTTCAGGCTTCTGGGAACGCTTCAGCCTCATCACTGAAAGAGGTGTAGTGAAGGTGTGAACCTCAACCTTCTTTGTTTTTTAATCAAAGCACCATTTGCATGGACACTGGTCGCTTATTTATCCTATCCAGCTTTAAGGAATCGGCCTGCTGGAAGCACAGGACGGTGGAGGAAGGGAGCGATATATTACGGAGCGGTGGCATTGCCCTGATTTCACTAGCAGTGCCGAAGAAGGAAAAAAAAACAGATAGCCGAGGTGGCATTCAAAGTCATTTGCATTTTATTTGTTTTCCTCAAACTCGCCATGCCCAGATGTCAGCTCAGCTCACTAGCATAGTTTAATTAGCTTGAACTCACCACAGAAATGTTGACGGCCCTTCCACAGGCTGTGACCACTGCAGGATGTATTGCTTTGTTGGTGGAACGTGCATCGGGTTTGTGATGAGGACAGAGAGGAGAGGGATATGTTCTCAGAGGGCTTAGTGTCATTATTCCTCAACGGAATAGCTTTAGAATGTGTGTGTGTGTGTGTGTGTGTGTGTGTTTAAGAAAATGAGAACACCACACACTCCTTCTCACTAAAAGGTCTTTTGTATTTACTTTTTTTTTCCACCTTCAGGTGTAACAGGTGAGATATTCTAAAGACTTCCATCCTACCAGCCAGGTGTTTTATTTTATTTTATTTCATTATTTTTTTTATTCTTTTAATAACTTTTAAACATGTGCTTAAACATTGTTGAGCCCATATAATCATATTCTTATCCCGTGTAAGCCTCGTAATCTTTGACCTTAATCTTAAAGCACTACAATATATTTGTGTGTGTGTGCGTGCGTGCGTGTGTGTGTGTGTGTGTGTGTGTGCGTGTGTGAGCTTACTTTCTGAAGAAATCCTCCACCATAGAAATTTGTTTTGAAAGCCTTCAATAAAATAAAATAATAAATAAATAAAATCCTTGATCCTTCGTGTAGTCTATTTGCTTTTATTTGCATTTTTTTTTGTTCGTATTTATTTGCAAACGATATCCTTTCTATGTTGTTCTTGAATCTCCTTCGGAGGCTACACTCTGATGCTGAAGCGTTAAATGATCCAGCTGAAATTCAATATGAAAGCTCACACACAACACACACACAACACGCAGCTCTAAACGATTATCCCTCGATATCACAAAGGCTAATAGTCTCTTATTGCATTTCATTCAAACGTCTCTTTCTAATTCGATCATATTTATGAAACATAGAGAAAATATATATTTATCTCCAGCTACATTGCTGCAGGGGTCTAGACAGCAAGCAGCATCGTACTCAGCAGAAAAAAGGAAAAGAAACGTCGATGCTAACTCGATGGAGTCGATACAGAAAGCTGCTAGTGCACTAGCTAACTAAGGCAGGATATGGGGCGGAGGAGATGGACGACGAGAGTGGACTGGATCATGGCAGGAGTGTGTCAGTTAGCTTTTTTAACCGTGTTAGCACTGAGCCTTTTGGAAACCAATACTTCAGAGCGAGTCCCAGGTCTCAAGCCGTGGACGTCTGGGATTGGGGATCGGCTCAGCTGCTGGTTTCATGTAACAGACGAGATCCGATTAGGCCGACGTGCTGGTCCTGTACGCTTGTTGACTTTGTGTAGCTTCAGTGAATTGATAAGTGCAGTGCTTAAACAAACGGCACATTATTTCCTTCCTGTGTTTTGAAGTCCAGGAGGAAGTGATAGCTCTGACTCTGACTGTTATCAGTCACTTCTGTTGCTTATTATGTTGATGTTTCGTCTTTGCGTTAGATTTCTTATCTATTAACGAGCTGCTTCTTTACAAGCAATCTGTCTTTTGCTCTTATTCATGCACCTACAGTTTGTGTGTGTGTTTGTGTGTGTTTGTGTTAATCAAAACCTGGCCTGTTGTTTTTGCTGAGAAAAAGAGAAATAAAATGGATATTCTGGCATTTCCACGATTGCCAGGTCCACGATTAACATGGAAAAAAAATCCCCATGATTCCTTTTACATCCGAACGCTAAAGGTTTTAAGCTACATTTGTGTCTCACACACAGCGAGTCAAAGCAACAAAGTGCCCGGAGATCTTTTGTTTTCAGTGACCGTCGGTGACTACGTGTGGCCACGTCCACTTCTGGCGAAGTACAGAAAAGTTTAACTTTATGTTTACGGAGCGACTCATTGCTTCACTGATCAGAAGACAGTAGAGTGAACGTTATACGCGGTGAAGAGCGCACACTGCTTCTCCTTTGTTGTCAAGTGATTGTTACCATGCCAACCAGTATTAGGAACACCTAATAACGAGTCCGGTGAGTAGTACAGAGAGATTTCTAGATTATTCTCGAACGTGAGATTATTTCGATTATTTCGATGACGACAGCAGAACATTTGAAGAGACCTTGAGATCATCAGTGTGCTAATGTATGACTTTAGAACCTGATGGACAGCGATGTTGTGGACCTGATGGACGTGAATGTCGCGTGTGAAACTTCAGGATGTACTTTAGATATACAGAGAAAGAGAGAGAGGAAGATAGAGAGACAGAGGGAGGGAGAGGAGATGCACTTGCGTGTGTTATTTTCCTATAACAACAAAACACCTCTTCATTAGACTTCTGGTAAATCATGGCACGGAACATTCTGCCAGCTTCTATTCGCTTATTTTACACGTAGCTACATGACTGACATCATAAAAATATGATAGCCCTATATTTTAAATTCATCCCTGCATTCGGGGTCATCTGCATAAACTCCTGGATTAAGACGATATTTTGTTTTGCTTTGCGGTTTGTTTAAGGAGACGCTAAAAGAAAACAAACTAAAACAAATCAGAAACGAAGCTAACGAACCACATTTCCCTCGGATTCGGATTCAGATTCAGAGCTTGCAGCTGGAGGAGGAGGAGGAGGAGGAGGAGGAGGAGGAGTGTACTCGGTAAAAGATTCATGGTTCCTTCAAATACATTCGGAAATGCCGGTTTATCTCTCACAAATCAGCCTCGCTTGGAATTTTCCTGTGTACGCCGCTCCAGTTGTCGTGAGCGTCCCAATACGAAGCGCGGAGAGAGATGAATGGAGAAGTGCTGCTGTGGGAGCGACGGGAGTGAGAGAGCGGAGTGTCAGGGAGTGTTTATGAGCGAGGAGATTAGTGTTCAGTAACGTTGGCATGCTTGTGTTCACCCCCCAGCTCTCTCCACTCAGGGAGGCTGAACAGCTTGACCCACAATCATCAGAAAGCTGCAGTAGATCAATTACCTTCATGATTACATTCATCAAACGCTTGATTGAAATTCATGAATCCTGTAGAATGAATCGTTTTATTTTTAATCTCCCCTTTTTCTCTCTGAATCCAGAGGAGTCTGAACATCCAGGATTTCACTCCTCACACTGGCTCATGGGGAAACGTCCTTTGTTCCTCTCACGTTTCTTCCCTAAGGTCTCGTCTTTTTAATAAGAAGCCGAAGCCGTCGCTGGCACGCAGCGTGCTAAACAGTGTCCGCTAATGAGAGATCAGACGCAGCAGAGAGCGCGTGTTTAGTAGGCTCGATCCTTGGCCGAGATTTGAGTATCCTGCTGACTGGAGGATAATTGACAGAAGTATAATCCTCTTCCTAAAAGCGGCACTCCAGAGAGTGATCACAGTGACAAAGCGATGATACACACAAGCAAAAAGATTTGGAAGCAAGTCAGATTTGTTACTGTACTTTAGTTACTGTAGTTCGCTGGTGATCGGCGTAAACAAATGAATTGATTTATGGCCGTGAGTCTGATCTAAAATAACTCGGGACTGTTTCACTCTGAGATGTTGTGGGTTGAGGATGAAGATAAAATTGAGATCTTTATGAACAAGCACTTGGGGCATCTCAGAGTGCGGAAATGGGTTTCTATGACTATTTGAACTCCTTGTATGCTAGATGAAAACAAAATTATTTATGAAACCCTACAAAGTGTCTACTTTCATCAGAACTTGATATTTACACCATGTCCTATTGAAGTTACCAGTAAACTATAGAAATTTTCTCTTTGGGGTATTAATCCAGGTCACTATGACACTGACGCGAGTGTGCAGTGGCACTTATCGGAGGGAAGGTGAGTCACCGCGGCAGAACCACTGAGAAACGGAATCAGACATCAGTCCGTATTGATTTAGAGTCACTGTGCAATCCCCGTCAACTCACCAGCGTAAACAACGTTTATTCCTTATTTCTGTCAGCGTTATTCTCCACCTGGGAAAATCAGAGCCAAACATTTTTCAAAATAGTAACAGAAATTTCTCGACATCAACGTTTACGCGTCTTCTCACACACATCAGAGGAGCGCAGGACTCGAGACATGAAAGGCCGTCCGAGCTTCCGCCTTTGTGTTAAAGGTTAGCACTTTTTTTAAGCATGCAAACTTCCAAAGGCCACATCGCTCCAACCCCCCTGCAGACTCCAGTTCGAAATCCTAAGACTTCTTTCGCTACCTACTGCGCGAGGAGAAAAGCAAAGTTCTCCAATCCTCCTTGTCTTCCTCCATCACCCACGCCTTCGCACCTCCCTCCACTTTTGTCTAATTTCTTCATTTCCAGCTCCGATGAAAGAATGGGGAGTGCTCAGGGTGGAGGGTGTTGGTGGAGGTGGAGTGCAGATGGCTATTGATTTGGCTTTTGTGCACGTGTTTGGTCCGGTTCTCTCCCGCCGCCGCTCTGTTCTCTCAAGGCAGCCCACCTCTCAGGGGTTCGGCTTTGAACGCTTTAACCAGGCAATAAAGCCCTGCCAGGATACCAGGAAAGCATGAAAGGAAGGAGAATCGAAAAGGCTTTTGTCGGCTGAGAGTTAAGGTGGCTCTACCTTTCTGCTGTCGCTGCTCGCCACTCGTCAATGCGCCTCCCTGGTGTGTGTCGGTATTCGCCTTGCCACCATGCAGAGATAAAAGCGCCCCTTGCTACAGAGGGCTTCACCTGTGGACAGATGTGTTGAAGTCTGTGTGTGTGTGTTGTGTAAATCTGTGCACGGGACCAAATCAAATCAAAACGAAGCGTAGTGTCTTAATAGTTAACAGCTTCTGATTCGTTAACATGTTACTCGTTAAACTCAACCGGAAAATAAACACACTCATGACGTCGTTCTACTAAATACTACTGTTAATCCCAGGTAGAGAAACCTTTCACACTTATAAATTAGAAGCACAGTCATCATGGCTTTTTACTTTTTTTTATTTTTATACTTTCGTTTTATTCACACACTTTTTTATACAGTCGTATAACAGGACAAACCAGATGCCGGTCATAAATATTAAGAACTGTCTGAGAAATTAAGTAAAAGTAAGAAAGTAAAAGAGCTCAAAATGAATCTTATAATACGAAATCAAAGAAATCTTGAATCTTTATTGTTCAGTCCAGTTAAGTGGAACATTTACGGTAACCTCATGGAGAGAGCGTCCGCCAGCTCGACCGCCTGGGCCTGTCGGGCGTTCGCGCTGGATTCCCCTGTTGTTGTTTTTTTTTGTTTTTTCTTTTTTTCCTTCAAAATTTCTGAACTGAACTTAAAAATGTGTTTCCAAGCTCTCTCAGAAAGCGTGTCTAAGAAAATCTGTGAAAGTACATCAGCACATATGATTGTCAGTGACCCAGTTGAAGCCTTGCATAGTTAAAGACCCTCATTCCCATCTGTGGAATTTAACCCACGCTCATTTACAGTTGCTCTCATTTCCATATATGACACATTTTCTGTGGTTATCTGCAGCCTGTTGCACACATAGAATCACTCTCTCTCTCTTTCTCTGTCTGTCACACACACACACACACACACACACACACACACACACAGTGCAGGTCCCCCAGGTGGTTAGGCGTTATAGAAGTCTGATACTGAGACCTAGTTGTCTTCTGTCATCTTCACTGCTCCTCCTGTCTGTCACTCAGTGATCGTTTCCTCCCCAAATGCCCACTCAACCCCTACCACCTCTTACACACTCCAGCTGTGCCACAGCCTGCCAGGACACAGGTGCAGGCGCTCTGATGCTTTGCTAGTCATGCTGGGCCACAGAACAAGATGCAACACAGATCCCCAGCTAGCGGCCCGCTACCCTACAGCGCTGCCATGCTGCTCCGTGCCCATTTTTTTCTACAAATGCCAATCTACAGCAGACCGTAATTCTCCCTTTACAAGGTCATTATAATCCCTGATGTTCTGCTCAGGAAAAAAGAAAAGAACAAAAGTGGAAAAGTATTAAAAGGACAGTGTTTTGTCCAATGGGAGACTTGACTGTCTTTGTCCTTGACTATGAGACTCAGATAAAGTCATATTTAAATTACAGCCAATTGGTTTGATGTGAAAGGAACAAGGTGAAGAAAGTGTACAGTGATGATACAGAATATTTACTGCTTTTACTACCAAATAGCTGCCAAAATATTAGTGGTGCATTAAAGTAAAGGGACAAAAGTACTTTAACGTGTACAAACATATTGTTTGTTTGCTTAATTTTTCAGATTTCAGTCCGATTTAAAAGATTAAAAAGACAATCAACAATCTCAGAGAAACTGAAACATAATTCATTACATTTTGTTCATTAATTAAGGCAGATTGTTAAGATTAAACAGATACACTGCATTTTTTTTATTTCATTAAAAACAGACAGGTTTAAATGAAACTGTAAATAAAAAATAATAATAAAAATTAATAATAATAATAATAATAATAAATATAATAAAAACAAGAAATAATAATAATAATAATCATAATAATAATAAATATAATAAACAAGAAATAATAATAATAGTAATCATATAAACAAGAAATAATAATAATATCAATAAGAATAAGAGGAATAATAATTATTATTATTCAAACAGTTCTAAATTTATTTCAATAAAAACAACATTGCGTTATAAATTATTATAATCAATGTATTGATTACAACAAAGCTCCTCTCTCCTATTTATTTCAAAACAGTGATAAAACACCAAAAAGTAATGGTGCCCACCATACGCTCCTAGACAAAAACATAAAAAACTTCACTGGGGTTCTCTATGGAACTCGAGCACTTTACTCATGCCTATATTTTTTCTTTCACTCACTTTACTGTAAAATTATTTTTTACTTTGAGTATATTGTATTTAATATTTGAATATTATTATTATTATATGATCATTATTCCTATTATTAGAATTAGAAATGAATCAATCTTTAGGAACGAACGAACCATTAAGAGCCTTTTTACAGGCTACAGAGAACCCTGTGAGGTTCTTTTGGTTGGATTGGAGAATTCTAAATATGAAGCACCTGCTAGAACCCTTAATAGAACAGTTCCTTCTTAGTGTTTAAATCATAGAAGCGTTTTCATATCAAAGGTTCATCATTCTCCAAGGGTTCTTCAGAGAACCATTTTTAGGGTGGAAGGTTCTGGTGGCCAGAACACCAAGGGACGTTTTTTTAAGACAAGACAAGAAATGGTACATTTTCCAGTAAATGTCTGTCTAACGTTTCTTTATAATCTGATAAGGTGGCAAAAAAAACTAGACAGAACATGTATAAAGTATCTGAGCACCTTTTAGTGCACCACTTATTCCTTCAAATGGAAGCATTCTGAAAATCTCCTGATACCACAAGCCAGCTGATGGAGGCTTAACCTTAATCCAATAAGTCAAATACCTCCACAGCCAATGAGCTCCACTGAGTCTGTAACCAGCTCGATACCTGTTTAATAGTTTATGAATTAACGATCTGAGCAACAGAGCAGTTGGGGATGTACCATGAGATGGTTTGGTTTCATGATATGTTTGTTCCATGAGATTGTTTGGTTTCGTGAGATGGTTTGTGAGATGTTTCATGAGGTGATTGGTTTCACAGAGATAAACTGGTTTTCCTGAGATAATTTGTGAAATCTTTCAATAGTTGATTAGTTTTCATGAAATAATTTGTTTCTGTGATATAAGTCGCTGAATACGAGTCCTTTTAATAATACTCTATTAAAAGCTCTATACATCATCCTAAAAGTCCTGTAGATGTTCTCCAGTGTTTTTACTTTGTTTAGTGTGTTTTTTATTTATGACTCACAGTCTTTTGTTCTTCCGTTTGTTTGACGTCTAAGTAAAGTAACTACTTGTGGATAGAGAGGACCAGTGGTTTGTCTACTGCTGTTTACACAATACAGAAAACATGAACTGTATACTGTAAAAACACACAATCACCTGACTCACCTGCAGCATCTGACTACAGTCTCACCTGAGACTACAGTACAATAGGCTAAAATGTCACATTTGTGTTTTGTGTACGCATTTTTATTTTTTTTTTTATTAAAAAACTAGCTTTATTTAACATCCATAAAGAGGATAATATTTTTTGTGTATTTTATTAATGGGATCAGAATGTCTTTATGTTGAATTGTCCCATTGTGTGTTGCATGAGTGACAGTTGCAGCGAGTGCTCAGTCTCATAAAATCTTCTTCTTTCTTATCGTTCTTGATAGTTTTTCCAACACATCCTACCTGTGCTTTGGCCCGAGTTTATCCTGCACACAAAGATTCAATTTTGTAGTATATTTGAGTCATTTCTTGTCGCTGTATGGATGTACGTCGAGTCATAAATCTTATTGCTTGGTAATCAAATGTGCCAGTGAACAGGGCAGTGTGTGGGGCATGTGGATGGCATTTAGGGAAATCAGGCTGTGCTTCACTGAATGTTTAGCACATAGTGAGTGTATGTGTGTGTTTCTGTGTGTGTTTGTGTGTGCGTGTATGTGTGTGCGCGCATGTGTGTGTGTTTCTGTGTGTGCACGTGTTTGTATGTGTGTGTGTTCGTATGTGTGTTTCTGTGTGTGTTTCTGTGTGTGCGCGAGTGTGTGTATGTGTGTGTTTGTGTGTGCGTGTATGTGTGTGTTTCTGTGTGTGTGCACGAGTGTGTGTATGTGTGTGCACGCATGTGTGTGTGTTTGTGTTTCTGTGTGTGTGCACGAGTGTGTGTGTTCGTTTGTGTGTTTCTGTGTGTGTGTTTCTGTGTATGTGCGAGAGTGTGTGTATGTGTGTGTTTGTGTGTGCGTGTACAGTATGTGTGTGCACGCATGTGTGTGTGTTTCTGTGTGTGTGCACAAGTGTGTGTATGTTTGTGTGTGCATGTGTGTGTTTGTGTGTGTTTCTGTGTGTGTGCACGAGAGTGTGTATGTGTGTGCGCGCATGTGTGTGTTCGTGTGTGTGTTTCTGTGTGTGTGTTTCTGTGTGTGTTTCTGTGTGTGTGTGTTTGCGCGCATGTGTGTTTGTGTGTGCGTGCGTGCGAGTGTGTGTGTGTGTGTGTGTGTGCGTGCATGTGTGTGTTTGTGTGTGTGTTTCTGTGTGTGTGCACGAGTGTGTGTATGTGTGCGCGCGAGTGTGTGTGTGATTGTGTGTGTGTGTGTGTGTACAAGTGTGTGTGTGCGAGTGTGTGTGTGTGTGTGTGTGTACGAGTGTGTGTGTATGAGTGTGTGTGTGTATTTAAGTGTTTGTATCTGATTTATTATACCAAACTTCTAATCGCTACAGAATAAGTAGAACATTAATGTTATTAAACATTTCTTTCTTCCTTTCTGTTCCCCAGTCCTTTTCTTTCTCTTTCTCTTTCTCCCTCCTCTTCTCAGATTTGAGAGACTGCACTCGTTACTTTTCTTCCATTTCACATTTGCATATTTGGCTTTTTTCATTTGTCTGTATCTGTTTATACATATTAGGGTTTTTTGTCTTTTTATTACACATTGTCTGAGAGAGAGAGATATTGAGAGAGGGATTGAGAGAGGGAGTGAGAGATAGAGAGGTCTGTGGTTATGAGCTAGGCAAAGCAGCAAGCCGCTAGCGTTGCTGTGGGATCAGCTTGGCGAGAGAGAGACACACAGCAGGCCTGAAAAATAGGGATGCTAATAAAAGATTTGGCAGAAGCCCTTAATGCACCCAGTCTGAGTATTAGGGATACACTAGAGACTCAGCTACTACTTTTCTCTCTCTCTCTCTCTCTCTCTCTCTCTCTCTCTCTCTCTCTCTCTCTCTCTCTCTCTCTCTCCCTCTCTCTCTGTCTTCCCCCCTGCTGTCCGCAACAAAAATAAGAGTTCACACTTCTTCGTTTTTCTCTGAGCGAGAGAAAGAAAGATCTAGAGAGGGAAAAGGGAAAAACTGGCACTGAAGAAGGTGGACTAGGTTTGGAGTGTGTGAAGCGAGCGCTTGTTTACTTCGAACTGTCCTCGATTCCTCTGTCACTCTCTGGAGAAAAAGTTTTTTCTTTGTTTGTTTTTCTTTTCCCCTCAGAAACTCCATCATGTTAAAAAGCTCAGTGAAGGACATTCATAATTCCAGCTTTCAGCAGAATCGGGTTACATTTACATCAAAACCCTTTATTAGACCCCTGTTTAAAAATATTTTACTTGTTTAAGCATTTTATTGATTGCTTAATTGAATATTTTAATACAATCTTGTGGTGGTAACTGTCGTGATTGGCTACTAGACTGAGGTGGGCGGGGTTTGTACCACCACATTCAAGCTCCTTATACCCGATAATGTTACCCCGACGTGACGTTCCGTTATTACAAGTCACATAAAACCCGTGGCCTTCTCACATCTCCCCTGTGCCTACAGACATTCCCGGACACGGAGCGTGATGAGATTTGCCATACACATCATTAGCCTGATAAATGGCCGGAGGTGAATCGTAGCATGTGCTTGTAGCTGTGCGATTTCCAATGAGACCGTCTGCCTTGACAGTGAGGCGCCTTTTTTTTTCCTTGTCAATGCTAGTAATTTTGGAGTTGATAGGAAATTCCTGGCCTTGCAGCTGAGAGAGATAATGCATGTTGATCCCACTGGTCATATATAGTGTCACAGAAATGAGGGCTCTTCATTTCGATCGATATATAGATTTGTGTGCGGATAGTCAGGAAAGCACAGGAATAGCAGCTTTACAGCTTTAATTAAGTGGATCTAAAAAAGCCAATAACCATGTATGTGTGTGTGTGTGTGTGTGTGAGACCCTGTGCCTGTGTGCATTACATCACACTTCCTGATGGCTTCCAGATTTGTATCCAGCAGCAAACTGACGCCTTCCCGTCCGCATCACGTGCCGTACCGTTAAGCGTTCAAGGTCACACACTCCACCCAGGCATGAATAATCTATAGACGGTTCACTTCCTGTGTAGAGAGACGTGTCAGCCATAGATTATTTATGCCTTAATATGCGCCGCTCTGAATGAGCAATCAGTCCTGAGAAGTCATATTCCCTTCAAGTCCAGATTATGTTGTACTGCACACTTGGAGCAGTGGATCTGGTTCAGCTGTTCTCACTATAATAATCCTGGCACTCATTAAAAATGGCAGCCTGTGAATATGAATATGAATCAGGACGTTATACTACTATGCAGTAGACGTTAGCAGCAGGGCTACACAACATGTTCCTGTTACATGATATAAAGATAAAAAACTGTTTCTGAAAGAAAAGAACATTATCGTATTTTTATGCTACAGATTCATTTATTTTATTTATGGCTCTATAAATGAACCAGGATCCAAAGATCTTTATTAAACACACACTATATAACCGATAGAGCGGCATTCGAAAAATGTATTTCTTACAAACAGGACAAACATTTAATACGAGGTGCAAAAGTTTGTTGATGCTGTTAATAAAGATAAACACAAAAAAATGTTGTCTAAAGCATGTGACATTATATACAGTATATACAGTGTGTTTTATATGTTATTTATTTCTATTATTCTATTATCTACTCGCACCAAAAAGGTCACCAAAAATCTGTGTGTGTCTGTTTGAGTGTGTGTATTTGTGTGTATGTTTGAATGTGTGTGTGTGCGTGTGTGCGTGCATGTTTGAGTGTGTTTTTGTGTGTGTGTGTTTGAGTGTGTTTGTGTGTGTGTTTAGAGATTTGGGAAACCTTGAAAAAAAATGTTTTTTGATTCATTCAATACGCTGATGTTGAAGATGGTGTTAGGGAATGTGTGTGAGTGTGTGTGTGTGTGTGTGTGTGTGTGTGTGTGTGTGTGTGTGAGTGCATGTGTGTATGTTTGTGTGTGTGTGTGTGTGTGTGTGTGAGTGCATGTGTGTATGTTTGTGTGTGTGTGTGTGTGTGTGTGCATGTGTGTATGTTTGTGTGTGAGTGTGTGTGTGTGTGTGTGTGTGTGTGAGTGCATGTGTGTATGTTTGTGTGTGTGTGTGTGTGTGTAGGGTCAGCATTGAGCACAGGAGATAACTGTTATAGATGGGGAGATGAGAGAGCCTGAGTGAGGTTTGGTGGAAAGCCTTAGGAGAGAACTTGACATTTGAGATGCAGTGCACTTTATTGTAAAAAAAAAAGGCTGGTTGGGCTTTAAAGTAAACACACACAAACAAACACACACACATGTTACCCAACACCCTCCACACCCTCATCCCCAACATCAGCGTATTTGATGAATCAGAATTTTTTTTTTCCCAAACAGTTTTCCCAAATCTCTAAACACACACACACACACACACACACACACACACACACACACACATACACACACAGCAGAATGGCAGGGAAAGGTATCAGTTGGCCACACTCAGTGAAATCAACAACAATAGTGACTCAGGAGCCAGAAAGAGCTGATCATATTTCATTTCATTTCATTTTTGCCATTTTTGCAGCCAAAAATTAATAGTTTTTATTCTCTTTTAGTTTTCCAATGCACATGAATTGAAATGCTCCTTTCATTCTTTCATTCCCTTCTTCTCTGTGTGTGTGTGTGTTTGTGTGTGTGTGTGAGTGTGTGTGGTATGTGTGTCTGTGCGTGTGAGTGTGTGTGGTGTATGTGTGTCTGTGTGTGTGTGTGTGTGTGTGTGTGTTTTGAGGTGAACTTAATGTTCATCTCTTTGTTCTAAACAAAAATCGCAGAAAAAACTAGAGTCCTGAATTGAAGCCAGTATTTTTTATATATATTTAGAAATACATATTGATCGTTTCTGCAAAGGAAATACTTTACTGGAGCCGCATTTGAACTGAAGTTGGCCAGTTGCTGCCCCCTGAACTAGATACTGATTGATCGTTAGAGATAGTAGAGCGCACTCACTACAAATTTATACTGTAGTTTCACACGCACACACACACACACACACACACACACTTCACCCGAGGAAGATGATTAGGAATCTACAATTTCTCATAAGGTATTACTAACACACACACACACACACACACACACACACACACACACACACACACACACAGGGCTAAAATGTATCCACAGCCTATTGTAGTGCTAAAACATGATGAAATGGTGAAGGTGATGTTAGCCAGCTGTCAGTCACCTTGTCCTGAATTAAATGAGGAAAGTTAATAGATGATAAATGAAGTAAGACATAAACAGAAGAACCCGTGGACACTTTCATGTAGAAAGAGTTATTATTGTTATTAGACACATTTAGAAGGTTCATGTACAGTAGGTCTCTTGATTCCCTTTTTTAAACTTCACCCAATCAGACCGGAAGGAAACAAGCCATCATGAGATGCTTTAACGTGATATTTTTGGTCATGTATAGCTTTAGTGAATTCAGGGAGGTTTCTTAGTTTTGATCTCGCTTACCTTGCAAAAGAAAGTGAAATCCTTCAAATATTAAATATACACAGCATGTCGCTTGGTTTGTAAGCCATAAATCACTGCACCAGAGCAGAAGGCCCTGCCTTGTGTTGACTCTCACGCATGCATACACACACACACACACACATACACACACACACTTCGAATGCTGTATCAGAAGCGCAGCCATAACTCATCCCTTTGAACTGGAATATTCACAGAACAGCCTCTTCCTCTCATCCCTCAGTTCCTCTCAGTCTCTGTCTATCTTTTCCACTAGGGCCTGATTTGTGTGTGTGTTTGTGTGGAGAGAGAGAGAGAGAGAGAGAGAGAGAGAGAGAATGCGTGTCCCTCTCTCTTTTTTCTCTCTCTCCCCAATTTACAATTCCTGAACCCATTTTACACGCCATCAAAAATCCCAAACCAATAATAATCCAGAATGAAGATGAAAAGGTTGGACACACACACACTTACACACACGGACACACATACACACACACACTCACACACACACGGACACACACACACACACACACAGACACACACACACGGACACACGTGTAGCATGCAGAGGTTGAAAGACATGAGGGGCTGCCATGGGAGAGCTTCAAAGCCCAGTGACATAGATTTATGAACGCAGCCCCAGACATTTTTGCCAAAACGGATCTGTTGTTGTTTTGTGTATTCTGGGGGGCGGAGAGAGAGAGAGAGGGATGATTGAGACAGAGAGAGAGCGAGAGAGAGAGAGGATAGAGTCTTTACTGCCATCTCCTTGATCATACTCATTCAAAACACTCACTCAACCAGCTGCTCTCACTCCCTCTGTCCCCTGAAAGCAGAAAGACTACTTCATGTCTCAGGAATGCTAGCTGTACTACATAAGAGCTTTATAACACAAAAACAACACACGCCTCTGACAACACAAATACCTCCCCTCTTCCAGGCTCTCTATTCTAGAAGAGAAGAAGAAGCCTTTATTTGTCTGGTCTATATTGCAGCACAGTCAGATTCATATACACCCCACTTAGGGGCAGACATGATACAGCACCACCTGGAGCACAGAGCGTTAAGGGCCCAACGGTAACAGCTTGAACCACTGACAACCCAGAGCTTTAACCATTTGAGCCACTTCCTCACTGAATGAAAACGTTCTCATAAAATATGGATCGAAAAACGGTTGAAAGACAATCATCACCTTTACAAGATATTTTAGAATTTTGTTTTATGAAGTCAGTGATGAGTAAATGTCTCTCCTGAGCTTGCTGAAAGACCACAGTGAAAGGTTTGTTTCTGGTCAATTGCAGTGTCATTCAAATGGCTTTTATAGCTGTAAACACTTTGAGTGTTGAAACCTGCCAAAGTATCTAGTGACAGCTAGAGGACCGACTACACCTGGCACTACACTTGTTTAAGGCATAGTTTGGCAGAAGAGACTTCCTGGTCCACATGACAGTTTTCACATTACCAATTTCTCTTGTTATGTTTTAGAGCAAACCGCCAGAGTGAAAGCCCCAAGTTCAAAAGAACACACGTAGTATCTCATTTCCAGCTTCTATTATGCACTCAACATTTTTCATCTTCTCATATGCTGTAGCTTATTATATTACAATGAAATGGCCAAGCAATCTGAGCAGAGCATTGAAATCCAATGCAGACCATTTAAACAGATACACACCAACATGGAAACGGTAGCTAGAGTTGTTTGTTTCGTTTTGTCTGACAGGGAATAACTCCTTCAATAGTAGTATTATGGTAAAATTGTACACCAATATTGGAGTTGATAGCCAAGGTACTGGGTCAAGAATCCATTTTCTTACTCTATTAACAGGCCGATTTTATTCATTGACAGTCTTTGAAAGAAAAGCACGAGGCAATGGTAAGGGAACATGAGACTGGCCTCAGACAGTTGAACTGTATTGAACTCTAAAGTGATTTGGAGCCTTAAAACAATCAAGGATGCATTTGAAAAACTGTTTGTCTGTTTTCTTTTTTTGCAGAAGAGGACTGTGTGAACTGCACCGACGAGTGCCGGGTCCTGGGTCACTCGGACCGCTGCTGGATGCCACAGTTTCCGGCACCGGGCATGGCGCAGGCTGAGGGACTCGACTACCGCACCAACCTTTTTGTACCTGCAGGAATGGAGGCTGTGGCTACCGAGCCAGAGAGTTATGAAGCAACGGGCAACACCAGCGGCAAGAAGACCTTCTGCACTTTTGGCAAGGAGCGGCGTGATCATGCAGTCCTGGTGGCCAACGTCAAGCCCTACCTCAAGGGCAAGCGTGCGCTCAGTCCACTGCTCCAAGAAGTGCCCTCGGCCTCGTGCAGCCCTACCAAGGGAACCAAAGGCGTCGCAGACGGAGCTGAGGTCAATCCTAGCACCAGCCACTACGAAGGGCCCAATGGACTTTACACTTCTCCTGGAAAGCAGAGTAGAGAGCAGGGGTACTGCGCATTAGCCGCCTCGGATCCTGTAGCCAAAGTGCTCCTCGAGGCACGTTCACGCATCAGCCAGGAAACGGCGAACGAACCGGATGGAGCGCTGGAGCACGGGGGAGGAGAGCCAAGCCGAGGAGGCATGGATGCCGAGCAGGTGGTCAGAGACATCGATAAACTTCTGCAGGACTGCCGAGGCAACGAAGCTGCAGTAATGAGGAAGTGAACAAAGTAATGCAGTGATAAAAAAAAACAAAGACAAACTGTGAAAGAGGGCGAGAGTCTGTGAGCTTTGAAACACTCTCAAAGAGTGAGGTGCTCAAGAGGTTTGGCAAAAAGTAAAACAAAAGGACTTTTCAAAGAAAACAAACTGTCTCAAAACAAAAAAGAGAAAAAAAAGCCAGGTTTTCTGGATGCCATGTTATGTTTCGGGGAAAGGGATTCTTAGGGACTTTCAGAAGTTGCTGTTTCTGGCTTCTTAGCAAGCTTTTTCTTCAAGTGCCCACCAGCTGTAAACTTTCTTTCTGACAAACCGCAATGAACAGGTTGATTCTGACAATCGCAACTAAAACGTAGAACACTCCAAATGCGGTTGGATCTCCTCAAGACCGAACCACGCTTTTTCTGTTTTCTGACTTTGTAATATCATTGTACGAAATACTGAATAATCTCTGATTATCTTTGATCTACGGGGAGGGGGAGGGGTGGTAACCGGCTTTGGGGGGTGGGGGGGCAGTGCTTAATTAAGAAATGTTAGCATTTCTTCACTCGCCATTTCTAGTCATATGTGTAAGCTGTGTTTCCTCCTCCCCCCATATATATGTGTATATGGAACATTCCAGATTGGTGAAACTGTTACTCTTTTCCTCATTGGTCCTTCGTGTGATCACCGTCTTCACCTGTCCTCTACTCGTCACTTCTTTTACAGTGACCTTACACTTTGTCCTACATTAAATTAAGGCAATCATAATTATGTATATTTGGGACGTATTTCCTCGACTGTGAAAAAAAATCTATATAAATATATAGATAATATATATACATATATGAACTTATGTATAGTGTCCAGATATTAACAAAAATATTTATACCTTTTCTAAAAAAAAAAAGAAAAACAAAGCGGAAATCAGAAAAAGAAAAGCGTCCGGATGCTGAAAACGCAGTCGTTAATGATATTTATTACACTGCAAAAGGACACTGGTTTGAATTCTAAGTTAACGAATGTGAGTAAAGAAAAGAAAAGAAAAGAAAAAGACAAAAAAAGGAAATGTCCCTTCACACTTGTCACTTATTCACAATATCATTTAATGTGTAAAATGTATCCGATTAATGTGTTTACATCGAAATTACATATTTTTATTGATTTTCTTTTCCTGCAATCTTTGTGCATATGAGCCAAATTGTTACGTGTACAAGAGCTATATTGTGTATTTTATTAAATTAATATATAGTTGTGTTGCAATATACATGGGCTTATATTGTATTTGGCAACCGTTGCCTTAGTAGCCGTCAAACTCTGTGAGTTTCCTTTTGCTGTCGGGTTTTTTGTTTCCTTCGTCGTCCTTTCTGTCTGTGCTCTTACCGAGCGAGCCGGCTACCGTACACCTGGGTGCACGTGGCTTTATTTTTACTTTATTATTATTGTGTGTGTGTGCGTGCAAGCACGTGTATGTGTTTGCGTGTGTGCGTGTGTGTGTTTTCGAGCAAACTCCTTTGCTTTAAGAACTTGTTCACAGCCAGCACATTTCTATCAAAATGAGACAAAACACACGCGACTTCAGCCCGATTACATTTTTTGCAACGCTGAGATACACTTTAAAGGGCAGCTATTTTTTAATTGTTCAACAATTGTTTAACAATTTTTCTTTTCCCCTAATCTTATCCTGCGTTCATGCCGCAGTGTGGAGTGAGTCCCTGTGTAATGGTGTGTGATACTGCCTTACTCAGTCACTTACTGTAGTGCTCTCACCTACCGAGCCACAGGACAGAGATTCATGACAAAGTACTGTCTTATTTTGTATATAAGGACTTCTAAGACGTCGTGCAGTGTGTGCGTTTATTCCTTATTATCAGTGTGGAAACAATTCTATTCCATTTCATACGAAATTCTTCTCAATTCTCACCCGTTCTTCTACTCGGACTGTAAACTTCATAACCAGGTGTCCATTGTTTCCTTTCCGGATCTTCACTGTAGCAGTGGACACGTTAATGTCATGTCTGTAGGTCCAGTCTTCACTCTTCACTCTCCGTAGCGTCTCTATGTAAACAAATAATGAGACAAAGATTTATTTTTGATTCAAGACAATATTGACTCCACTGCTTAAATAAATATGTGGAGTGAAAACTGTTTTTGTTTTTTCTTTTTTTATTATTATTATTTACTAAAAAAAAAAAAAAAAAGTAATATGCGACAGCTGATCCAATATGTCCTGGTTTTGTTTCATATCTGGTGCTGGTTTGTGTTATGAACAGTGAATGAGCACTCAGCAGTTTCCCATCTCACATTGTCTGAGACAATGGTAGCTCAGTGGTTAAGGTGTTGGGCTACTGATTGGAAGGTCATGGGTTCGAACCCCAGGTCCACCAAGCTGCCACTGCTGGGCCCCTGAGCAAGGCCCTTAACCACTCTGGTTAAGAGTGTCTGCTAGATGCCGTAAATGTCTGGAGAGACCGCACCTCAGGACTGGAAAGCGCACAGGACTCATTACTGACACCTGAGGAACAACCTAAACACTACTGCATTGTAAAAAAGATTCTTCATACACACACACAGGAATGACAGACAGAACTAATAGCATATTTATAGCTTTATATATTCATTTCTTTTTTGCTAAGAAATCGCTTCCTGTTTCAGTAGGTTTTTCTACACCAATGTAGAGAGTAAAAGAAACTTTGCATTGGCTTCTAATTATGTTTTTTTTTTTTTCCTGCCCAAACACGGTGACGGATCTGATATTTTTGACACCCTCGACATAACCTGAACGCATAATGAAAGGCAGCGTGTCTGCTGGTGCTCAGAGCTGGAAGCTGCACCTGACTCTTTTCTTCTCTTCTCTTCTTTTCTCTCCTCCTGCGCGCTCATCAGCGTAACGCGAAACCGTGCGCTTCCTTTCATTTAAACAGAACAAAACATTCAAGAGACGCGGATGATCTTATGCGCGTTTTAACCCAAAGGCAGACGGATAGAAATAACTTTTCTGTTTATCATTTGTCTCCGTTTGTTTGGGTATTCTTTCCTTCTCACTCTTTTTTCATGGCTTGTGAAGATGTGTGTGCACGGTGGCACTCGTGGTTGCGGTTCTGTGTGTGTGTGTGTGTGTGTGTGTGTGTGTGTGTGTGTGTGTGTGTGTGTTCTAAATGACTAGAGTTGTTCTCCGCGACCTAAATTTGACCTAAACATCTCTTAAATCCGATAACCATGGCACAAACATCAAACCGAAGAGCATCCTGAGGTGTCACTGAAAATGCAGGTCTCCCACTGAGGTGGAATGCATGCTTTATTACCCCGGCCTTGCGAGCTATTTGCTGTCTAATGGGGTATAAGTTGCTGAGGTCAACACATAGTCGGAGATCCAGCATAATGCAGTTGCGCCCTCATTATTGTCTAATTACACAAGCTCGGCATGGAGAGGGATTGATCGCTGCATTAGTCAGACTGGGGGTATTTTTGGCCATCAGTGTCTGCAGCTTCAATGCATAATTGAATGAAATCCTTTTTTTTTTTTTAAGAAAAAAACATCTTTCTACCATTTCACCAAATCCTGTCCTGAAAACACACACACACATACATACACACACAAAGTCACACACAGGGATCCACCATACACTGGGCAAAAGAAATGAGGCATACACTGTATGGATAAGCTCAACTGCTATTGTCTAAGGCTGTGTTCTATGTGATCTATCTGAAAAACAAATCAACAAAAACAAAAAAATGAATAAAAATCAAATTAATACATTTAATACACATGGCTCCTGACTATGTCTACACACATTAACCGTGGCATACGGTATCTGGTATATATACAGTAGAAATCTATATATTTATATTTATGTGTATATGCATCTCCACATAACAACGAGCTGCTAGCGTTGTCATGACATCATCTTATTAAAAATAATGAAAAGTAAACACGTGACTACCGGACACTGCTGATCGTGATAGATGAGGTTCGTTCTTTTTTGCTTATGAAGAATAGCTCTAAATAACAGCTAAAAGTATACATTTTCCCAGTTTGCTCTTGCTTCTGCTAGAAGAAATCTGTATTTTATCTTTGTGCACAGATGATATCTTAGCTTTAGGCTAATGAGCCCTAATTTATCTCATTAGTTCACATTCCCAACACACAGAGATTAAAGCAGCAAGCTAGCTGAAGGGCATGAGACAGCTCGCTAGTGCAGCATTTAGAAGTGTACCGAAAGCACACTTTTTTCTTTTTTTTTTTTGAGCACAAACCAAGCTCCTTCTTCCACGTTCAGGCTCGCAGCCAGGCAGCCTTCGGGCTCCTTTTCAGCGCCATCACTCAAATGGCAGATGAGCAACTTTATTTAAATATCTTTATAGATTCATGAATTGCCGTGTCTAGCAAAACACAACATTTTGCTTCCAAATGACCCAGAAAAGTTAGCAGGAGAACGGCACGGCAGTAAGAACGAAGGCGTCACCCGGCAGACTGACGCTGCCATGTTTACAACTTTCAAGTAAACCGTGGACGTGTGAATAAGAGCAGGAAGGAGAAAATGGTGGAATCAATGATCAGAATTCTGATTCAGAAAACATTGCCATTTCTCAGGCTGCATCCCAAATGACATACTGTACTATACCCTACACACTTACACTCCACACTGTGTACCCTAGCATCTAATATATGAATATTAGAAGGGTAATATCATCTCAAATAGTACACCGCATTATCTTAGTAAAAGTCGTTTCCCATCAAATAACATCAAATAACGTCCAGCACGTGTAAAGTTATACAGTTCAACTTCTCAATTTTATTAGTGCTTTTAACAATGGACATTGTCTCAAAGCAGCTTTATAGAACATTTATCCCTAATGATGAAGCCTGAGGTGAATGTGGTGAGGAAAAACTCCCTGAGGCAATTTAGGGATGAAACCTTGAGAGGAACCAGACTCAGAAGGGAACCTCATCCTCATTTGTGTGACACCAGAGAGTGTGATTATAAGTAAAGTCCTTTCTACAGGCATGTACAGTTAATTTTGAATTCCTGAGCAACACATAAATTAGCTCATCGTCAGTTCATGGTAGATTTAACACAAACTCTGTGTCAAAGCCTTCAAATACTCAATGATAAAGATACGGCATGTGTAGAATTGTTTTTTTTTTATTTTGTGTATTGATCAAGAGCTTGTTCTCATCAAAGTCCTCATGGGGTTGGCAACGACTGTCTGAAATCTTCACTAGACAAAGTACAACCAGAGCTGGTACATATCTAGATGCCTCGGGATCCTCACAGGTTTGACCTATTCCCTCTGAGGTCTAAAGCTAGAAGACAGTGGACATTTTAGAATGTTGAAAAATCAGTCATTTGTAAGATGTCTTGTCCACCAGAGTGTGTTATCCACCATCTTGAAATTTTTCTCAACTCTGCATCTGGTAGCCCTGCCCCTCTTTTCACTATGAAGTGTGCAACATTCCAGGCTTCATTCTTCCGGCTACTTTAAGTGCACTTCTTCAGGTGAACACCAGATGCACACATTACAAAATGGTGTAATAATGTGTAATTATGCGATTTGGGAAGCACCTTTAGTAACAACACAAACCCTTGTCAAAATAAAATCAAAGATATAATGTAAACCACCAACTTCCAACCAATCAGGACAAGCTCCACTAGTGGTGTACCTACAGTCTATAAACCCCTGACTGATCCTGTCTTCATGTGCTATCATAATAATCCTACGTCCTTGTGTGCTCTGTTGTCAAGACGGATGACAGAACCAATACTCTTTTCTACCTTGTTGTAAGTTTAGTATCTTAGAAATCCGGGTATCAAAGTTATCTCCTACTCGTAATTACTACTTGAGAGCTCATTCGTGTGTGACCGCTTAGCAGGAAAACTTGTATTTTAGAATAATTATCGTATGCTGCAGGATAGACATCACAACCTTTCCCTCTGGCTCTAAACCCATAGTGAGACTAGAGTCATTTTTAATAGCAAGCCAACTTATTTTTTTTTCTAAAATGTCATGGTTTGCTGTTGGCATAAGAATCAGTAAAGCATTAAACACGTTTGTTTTTACCTCATACTTTGCTGCACCCTTTTAATCTCTGCTACAGTAAGTAGTTAATTAGCATATCAGTGAAGTTGGCATGCTAACAAAAATGTATAAAAAATGAAAACAGTTTAATCCTCTGCTCGTTAGCTAACATTACAAATGTATATAACAAACCCACATAGCTTATTTAAAATCTACATAGTAGCAAAGCTTCAATCTTACTCAGGAGTTAGCGAGGGTGGGCACAGTTAGCTAGGTAGCTAGCTTTTTTAGCTAACAAATGATTTAATGGCATCTGTTTGTGCAACACCTTTCATGGGTTTCAGTACTATGACATCTTCAAGGTTGTAACTGTAAGACATTATGTCTCAAACAACAAGCTTGTGAGCATCAGGAGACCACATGAAAGCATTAGTTTAATATTTTAGCTAATGGCTAATCTGATTCTTGATTTAAATCTGTAACTGTTAAGGTTACTATTCAATTCAATTCAAGTTTATTTGTATAGCGCTTTTTACAATAGACATTGTCTCAAAGCAGCTTTACAGAATATAAACATAGAACAGAAGGAAAACATAAGGAGTAGTATAAAGAATTAATATAATAAAAATTCAAGATATATATAGTTCACAGTGTGTATGTATGTATGTATGTATGTATGTATGTATGTATGTATGTATGTATATGTATTTATCCCAATTATCCCAAAATATCCCAATCCCAAAGTCTGAGGTGACTCAGGCAGTAGTGGCAAGGAAAAACTACCTTAGATTGGTAAAGGAAGAAACCTTGAGAGGAACCAGACTCAAAGGGGAACCCACCCTCATATGGGTGACACTAGATGGTGTGATTACAAATATACAGTCAGACAAATGTTGTATTGGTGTAGGGATCACATGGAGTTCAGATCTCCTCTTAGTATCACAGAGTCCAACTGGAGCTGGTAGATCTGTAGATGTCTCAGGATTCTCACAGAGTCGGCCTCATCTCAGTGGAGGTCCAAAAACTTCATCGCACGGAAGACGATCGGAGCTGGTACAATGTCTGGGTGTCTTGGCATGGGTAGAAAAAGAGAGCAGTGTAGAGGGATTAACATATTTGCTGTTCATAAAAATGTGCAAGTCTAGTGTAATAGTGCACAATATAATGGGATGTGTTATGTGTATGCCTGACTAAAGAGATGAGTTTTTAATCTACATTTAAACTGGGAAAGTGTGTCTGAGCCCCGAACACTATCAGGAAGACCATTCCAGAGTTTGGGAGCTAAATAAGAAAACGCTCTACCACCTTTAGTAGACACCTTTAGATATTCTGGGAACTACCAGAAGTCCTGAGTTTTGTGATCTCAGAGAGCGTGAAGGATTGTAACGTGTTAGAAGACTAGTTAGATACGTGGGAGCTAAACCGTTAAGAGCCTTGTACTGTACGTAAGTAGCAGCAGTTTGTAATCAATTCTAAACTTAACAGGTAGCCAGTGTAGAGGTTGATAAAATTGGGGTTATATGATCATACTTTCTTGTCCTAGTGAGAACTCTGGCAGCTGCATTTTGGACTAACTGTAGCCTATTTATTAAAGATGCAGGACAACCACCTAGAAACGAATTACAATAGTCCAGTCTAGAGGTCATGAAAGCATGAACTAACTTCTCAGCATCAGATACAGACAGGATTTTTCTCAGCTTGGCAATATTCCTAAGGTGAAAGAAGGCTGTTTTTGTAGTATGGGCGACATGATTTTCAAAGGACAAGTTGCTGTCTAATATAACACCAAGGTATTTCACTGTTGAGCTACTAGTAACAGAACATCCCACTAATTGGAAGTTAAATTGTGAGAGTTTCTGTGTACTAGTTTTTGGACCTATAAGTAGTATTTCTGTCTTATCAGAGTTTAATAACAGAAAATTACAGCTCATCCAGTCTTTTATCTCTCTAAGGCATTGAGTTAATTTGGACAATTTAGTTATTTCATCTGGTTTTGATGAGATATATAACTGTGTGTCGTCAGCATAACAATGGAAACTAATCCCATGTCTTCTAATAATGTTCCCTAATGGAAGCATGTATATCGAGAAAAGCAGAGGTCCTAGAACTGATCCTTGAAGGACCCCATGATTAACTGGTATTAAACTGGAGGGTTCACCATCTAATTCTACAAAATGGTATCGGTCAGATAGGTAGGATCTACACCAACTTAAAGCTTTTCCATGAATACCTGTGTAATTTTGTAAACGATATAGGAAAATGTTGTGATCTATAGTGTCGAATGCTGCACTAAGGTCAAGTAGAACTAATAGTGACATACAGTCTTGGTCCAAAGCTAAGAACAGGTCATTTGTGACTTTCACAAGTGAAGTTTCTGTGCTATGGTGGGGCCTGAAACCTGACTGAAACTCTTCGAGGATATTGTTCTCCTGTATTAAGGAGCTCAGTTGAACAGACACAACCTTTTCAAGTATTTTAGACATAAACGGAAGGTGTGAAATAGGTCTGTAATTTGATAGTTCATTTGGATCATTTGGTTTTTTGATGAGTGGCCTAATAACTGCCAACTTGAAAGACTTAGGGACGTAACCTAAAGATAGCAAGGAGTTAATAATATTAAGAAGAGGCTCACCAGCTTTACAGGGAGTGCAGAATTATTAGGGAAGTTGTATTTTTGAGGATTAATTTTATTATTGAACAACAACCATGTTCTCAATGAACCCAAAAAACTCATTAATAGCAAAGCTGAATATTTTTGGAAGTAGTTTTTAGTTTGTTTGTAGTTTTAGCTATTTTAGGAGGATATCTGTGTGTGCAGGTGACTATTACTGTGCATAATTATTAGGCAACTTAACAAAAAACAAATATATACCCATTTCAATTATTTATTTTCACCAGTGAAACCAATATTACATCTCAACATTCACTAATATACATTTCTGACATTCAAAAACAAAACAAAAACAAATCAGTGACCAATATAGCCACCTTTCTTTGCAAGGACACTCAAAAGCCTGCCATCCATGGATTCTGTCAGTGTTTTGATCTGTTCACCGTCAACATTGCGTGCAGCAGCAACCACAGCCTCCCAGACACTCTTCAGAGAGGTGTACTGTTTTCCCTCCTTGTAAATCTCACATTTGATGATGGACCACAGGTTCTCTATGGGGTTCAGATCAGGTGAACAAGGAGGCCATGTCATTAGTTTTTCTTCTTTTAGACCCTTTCTTGCCAGCCACGCTGTGGAGTACTTGGACGCGTGTGATGGAGCATTGTCCTGCATGAAAATCATGTTTTTCTTGAAGGATGCAGACTTCTTCCTGTACCACTGCTTGAAGAAGGTGTCTTCCAGAAACTGGCAGTAGGACTGGGAGTTGAGCTTGACCCCATCCTCAACCCGTAAAGGCCCCACAAGCTCATCTTTGATGATACCAGCCCAAACCAGTACTCCACCTCCACCTTGCTGGCGTCTCAGTCGGACTGGAGCTCTCTGCCCTTTACCGATCCAGCCACGAGCCCATCCATCTGGCCCATCAAGACTCACTCTCATTTCATCAGTCCATAAAACCTTAGAAAAATCAGTCTTCAGATATTTCTTGGCCCAGTCTTGACGTTTCAGCTTGTGTGTCTTGTTCAGTGGTGGTCGTTTTTCAGCCTTTCTTACCTTGGCCATGTCTCTGAGTATTGCACACCTTGTGCTTTTGGGCACTCCAGTGATGTTGCAGCTCTGAAATATGGCAAAACTGGTGGCAAGTGGCATCTTGGCAGCTGCACGCTTGACTTTTCTCAGTTCATGGGCAGTTATTTTGCGCCTTGGTTTTTCCACACGCTTCTTGCGACCCTGTTGACTATTTTGAATGAAACGCTTGATTGTTCGATGATCACGCTTCAGAAGCTTGGCAATTTTAAGAGTGCTGCATCCCTCTGCAAGATATCTCACTATTTTTGACTTTTCGGAGCCTGTCAAGTCCTTCTTTTGACCCATTTTGCCAAAGGAAAGGAAGTTGCCTAATAATTATGCACACCTGATATAGGGTGTAGATGTCATTAGACCACACCCCTTCTCATTACAGAGATGCACATCACCTAATATGCATAATTGGTTGTAGGCTTTCGAGCCTATACAGCTTGGAGTAAGACAACATGCATAAAGAGGATGATGTGGTCAAAATACTCATTTGCCTAATAATTCTGCACTCCCTGTATTTAACACTTCTTTCAGTAATTTAGTTGGAATGGGGTCTAGTGAACAAGTTGTTGATTTAGCTGTAGTAATAAGCTTATCTAACTCTTCCTGTCCTGTACTTGCAAAGCACTGGGTCGCTAGTTGCTCTCATATGTTGAGCGTCACCTATTTTATTCCTGATACTTTCGATTTTATCAGTGAAGAATCTCATAAAATCCTCACTACTGAACTGTGATGGAATAGTGTGTTCAGATTTCTGTTTTTTTGTTAATCTAGCCACTGTGCTAAATAAAAACCTGGGATTGTTCTGGTTATTTTCTATGGGTTTGCTCAGGTGCTCAGCCCTGGCAGCTTTTAGAGCCTGTCTATAGTTGGACATACTTTCCTTATACGCAATTCTAAAAACCTCTAATTTAGTTTTTCTCCACTTTCGCTCGAGGTTACTGGTTTCTCTCTTGAGGGTGTGAGTATGACTATTATACCAAGGTGCAAGCGTTTTATCTCTAACCTTCTGTAATCTGATTGGGGCAACAGTGTCTAATGTGCGAGTGAATGTAGCGCCTGTGCTGTTAGTAATTTCATCTAGATCGTCTGTGTTTAAGAGTACAGTAAGAAGTTGAGACAGTGGTCGGAGTAATAGTTCTACTGAGTCGATAACGTGGTGAGACACAGTTAGTCTGTTCTACAGGTAGTGTGTACATTATGAGGTAATGGTCTGTGATGTCATCACTTTGAGGAATGATATCTATATCAGTGACATCTATTCTGTGTGATGTTATTAAATCTAATGTATGATTACGACGGGGAGTTGCTCTAGTGATGTTTTGTTTAAGCGCAAGTGAGTTTAGTAAGTCCATGAATGTGAGTCCTAACGCATCATTTGTGTCATCAACATGAATGTTAAAATCTCCTACAATTAATGCTTTATCAAAGCTAACCAATAGGTCAGAAAGAAAATCTGTGAATTCTCTAAGAAAATCGGTGTACTGTAGGGCCCTGGGGGTCTGTACACGGTCGCTAGAGCAAGAGACATCAGGGATTTTTTTCGTACTAGAATGATAGGATGCTAGGATCTTTTTTTTGTTGTTAACAGGTAGCACACATCTCTTTTTCCATAAGAGGGATCAACTCTGAAATGCCTAAGACATGTGGCCATGTGTTTGTGGGTTTAGGGCTTTTGAGGGACCACTAAGACATCAGGTTGCATTTATTTGTATTCATTTTTAATCACCATTTTTTTCAGGACTGTATCGTGGTGAATCTCTCTGCTTAATCTGGTCATACTGGGCACACACTGAGAGATTGGAATGACAGTCCATCTCACACACAAACAGATAAAAAAACACTGGGTGGAAACTGGAGAACCTGAAGTTTAGCTCAAAATTCTCCACCCAAGGGACGCATCGTTTGAGAATCCTCTAAGAAACCATTGCGTAATAAAACCTTTTTTTTCCTGAGTGCTGAACCAATTAGAAGGTTCAGTAAAAATGCATAATGCATGTTCTAATATTTATTTTAAAACAAGTTTTTTTTTAATAATATAAACAAAAAAAATCTTCATTTTTGCCAGACTGTTTCATATTCGTTTTTGGATTTGTCTTGTTTATACATAGCCCCGAGGCAGATATTAATTAATGAGGGAGTAGAAATGAGAAGAAAATGAAATGCAGTCTGAGTCTGTACTCTTTAAAAAGACACCCCTCGCCTTCTGCTTAATGTGGTAATGCTTTAAAAGTACAGAGACTTGTGTGTTCACAGCACATTAAATATAGCTTGGGTGCTTCAGCACGATAGTATGTGCTGGTGATGATTTCAGCATTGGAAAAATTTGATTACGTTGAGGATAAAGTATGATACTACATGATATACCGCTGAGATGATAAATATATCCCCCCCCCCCCCCCCCCAACCGGAACACAACCCACCTCACCTCACCCCATCCTTCAGTCTGTAATGCAGTCTTATAAATATCATGAACATGGATTGGGAAGGAATGAAAGCGTGCATGGACCCCGGAGTAGGTACTTCAAAATCAGTGTTAATGACACCGATCAGAAAGACCACAGCAGCAAGTGGCAGGAAATTAAGCTGTCAGTTTGAGCAAGGACAAATCGGCTTGACTTTGATTTGATAGCAAAGGTGGCCGCGACGAGATGCTAACACGGAAAGTAATCATAGCCAGGGTGCCAAAAAAGCCTTGTGTCATCAAACAGCAGCAACATAAGCAGGAGGGAAATGATATGTCCCTGCCCCCGTCTCCCTGCCCCAGTCTCCCTGCCCCCGTCTCCCTGCCCCATTCTCCCTGCCCCCAACCTTCACTGCACTGATCAAAATCTCTACTTCTTTCCTTTCAGCTTCACTTGAAGCTTTTTAATGATATTTCTTCAGGTATCAGAATTAACTGGTGCTGATGCTGAGATGAACAACACTAAAAAAAGCAAGTTCCAATTACTGATATCAGATCATCAAGCTGCAGCCATGTTTTTTTTTTTGTTTTGTATTGTTTTGTTTTTATTGCATTAAGTGAAATGTCAGGCAGCTAATTAGAGAAGCCGAGCTCAGCGGAGGTCTGCTGGAGGACAGGCTTAGACTCCCAACATCATGCTCAAAAAGGTTAATATCGAAATCCCTGGACTTTAAGCTAATCTTTGAGTGCATCTTTCTTTCTCTGCCTAGCTACAGGTGAAATCCTGAAAATAATATTTTGTCAATATCTTGTGTTGTGTCAATATCTACATGTTTATTATCTGCTTATCTTAGAGAGGTAATTGCAATCACAGTCATGGAAACTGAAGATTTTCTAGGTTTTCCTTCTGATCCACTTTGATCCAGAGGCTGGATTATTATCAAAATTATTGAATGAGCCAAGTTAGATCAAGGGAAATAATACAATATTTCGTGGATGAGGATTGGGAAAATGCTGATCTGGCTCGCCTCGCCACCCGGTCAATATCTAGATCTTTAAAAAATTGGCAACCGTTTGTGCATGAAGTGTGACGGGGTGTGCTTTCTGTAAATAAATAGAAAAAATATCAGCATTTTCAGTGTCATTACATAATTTCCCTCATCTGATCGAGCTTTTGTTTCTGTGCAATGTTCAGATACCTGAAAACAGAGTAATATAAGATAAAACTGGGACATCTGCCTACAGAGGACGGTGTGACACCATGTCCAGTGTGAACAACCTTTTAAAATGAAATTTAGCTAATATATAATACAAGGCTGTTTTTGCGCTAGCTTGTTATAATCATGTAATGAATTAGCTGCCCAGCAACAATATACAGTACAGTATGTGGAGTGTCATTAGCTAGATCACACCATGTTCAGGAGCTGAGGGAAGGGTGCAGGTGTGGTAACTCCGACAAAGATCAGTACTACACATTAGAACCCCTTACTATATACACTATGATCAACTGAAGCATGTAGAAGTCATTTATTTTGTAATATTATCTGCGTTTTGATTTAATTTTGACTTTTTCATAATAATACTAATAATTCTAAAAGCACCCCTTCTGTTGCACAAGTTGTATCACCCAACTATTGCCTCACAACACAGAGCTTGATTTCTGCACATAAAGTATCTGCACGTGAAGCAGCTTTAAAGGTGAAGAGAAGCAATAAACTCACAATCGATTCTGAACGTTATTAAATGTACAAAATGAATGACTTCTGTATGTTTTAGCTGATCATGGAATAAATACTGGGGTATTTAGAACGGCTAGTTCTGATTATGGCAGGGTTCGCCCCTCCCCACCTCCTCCCCCTTGCCTTTGTGAAAGGTTTTATGATGATTGTGGTGCGCATTTCTCCTTATGTTCTCTTAGCACCTTGATGCTAATCTATCGAATCTCCGCACACTAACAGGAAGCACGACACCATCGACTTTACCATCAGACCTAACGTGCCCGCATAAGCTGAGATACATAAAATGTAAAAATTGTCTTTTCTTTACCGTAGCATAATGAGGCCTGAGGCCCAGGGATGCAGAGTAGTCGAGGCAGCAAATCAAAGATGTTAATCAAAAAGGTCAACAAGCAGTGCACAAGTTTTAATATAAAAAAGACATACGGTTCTCATCAAATAGATTATCGCCGGTGGCAACGTGCAACTTTTACTGACAAGCGCCAAATCAATTCATAAATATCCGATGTTGCGTCTGGGCTTTCTGTGATACTGCTGCTCAGCGGGATTACTGTAAATGTCACCTGCACCTTCTGAACCTGTTTTTATTTATTTATTTATTTATTTTTCTACCACCTATCTCTTCTCTCTCTATCTGTTTTACTTCCTGGTGATAGTTTATCATGTTTTTCATTGACCATGAAATAATAAAAGCAAAGCCATAATGCTTACAGCATGCACTAAATTATTTTTGAGCAAATCCTACAAAGCTGCTTTTGTACGTTCTTGTGTTCAGGACAGCCAAATGTCATGCCCACTGAAATCCGGCATGTTATTGTTACAGTATGTACTCACATTTCCTGTTTTGCTGCTGGGATCTCCATCATAATACTGGACAAAAAAAATAAGAGAACACAATCATACCAAGACAGTTAAGGGATATCGATCTGTTCAGTTACAAAGCGTAAGTGACTGTAAATCAGTTTCACCTGCTTTGGAGCACATGAAGGTTACATCAGGTGCACTGGAGGTGCAACAGGTAATTGTTCTCCTGAGTTTTCTCTAGTTTTTTGTTTTGTTAGGGTTCTTGCCACTACTCCTCCAGGATGGCACACCCATAAATGCCTTTGAGGTTTGGTGCATCTCCCAGCACAGTTACAAGAGCATGGAGGAGATACAGGACATAAGCCAAGTCAACAACACAACAAAAGTACCGGCATCTCCTCCTTTGTGCTAGGAAGAACAGGTGTGCATGAGTCTGAACAAACAGTCAGAAACAGACTCTATGATGTTGGCATGATGGTTAAACATCCTCCTGTGGGACTTGTGCTTACAGCCCAGTACTGTGCAGCTCCTGTTTTCCAAAGAACATAAGAAAAATTGCAGGTCTGCCAGTGGTGTCCTGTTCTCTTCATCCATGGTTGCAGGCTCACAATGAGTACATGGACACACGTGAAAGAGTTTGGTGATGCTGTGGGGAACATTATGCTGCCTGCAACATCATCCAGCTTTACTAGTTTGGTGGTGGATTAGTAATGGTCTGGGAAGGAATATCCTTAAAGGATCTCACAGCCAACATTAACCTTACTGCTGTTAGGTACTTGGATGAAGTCCTCAGAGCCATTGTCAGACATCACATTGTTGCAGTTATCCACGGGTTCCTTCTGGTGCATGTCAATGCCCGGCCTCATGTTGCCAGAGCTTGTAGGTAGTTTCTGAAGAACACACTTGCGTTACTGACTGGCGCTCAAATCCTAACTGAGAACCTCTGGGACATCATGTATCAGAGTGTAGCATCACAGTCTATCCAGGAGTTACCTGATACCCTGATTCAGGTATACGAGGAGATCCCTCAACACAACATTTGCCATTTCATCAGTAGCCTATGAGGGTTCATACACACTACTGACTTATATTACAAGCAGACCATTTTTTTGCCATGGTTTTAAATCCAGCCCTCAATAGGTTGGTGATTTTGGTTTCCACTGATCATTGTAACATCACTTTGTTCTCAACAAATAAGACAATGTACATAAGTAAAGATTTTTAACTTGAATATTTTGTTCATCGAGATACTATCTGTGATTTTAGGTTTCCATATATATATATATATATATATATATATATATATATATATATATATATATATATTTATAGCATATATGCATAAACATCAGGTAATTAATCAAAGGGCCACACCTTTGCGGCCCTTGTGCATTAGTACAGATTGTGTATAAAGGGCAGCTCTTCGTTGTGCCATAAGGCAAGCAACAGACGTTTTTAGCTTAGATCACTAATTTATAATTATTAATATATTATTCAACTTAAATGTATAAGTGGGAGTTTTTAGGACCAACCAATTGTGGTATTCTTACTTGCTTTGAAAGTTACACCATATGACCAAAAGTAAACGGACACTTAACCACTGAACATCGCACTACAAGCAGTTGGGCAGTAATGAAGTTAGTTGCTGTTATAATGTGCTCCATTCTTTTGGTCTTCCACTAGATGTTGGATTGTGTATGTGTGTATTTGTGTTCATTCAGCTACAAGATCATTAGTGAGATCAGACACTGTTCAGCTCTGGGGTTCAGTCGGTGTTCCAGTTCATCACAAAGGTGTTCAGTGGTGTTGAGTCAGAGTCAGGGCTCTGTGCAGGACACTCGAGTTCTTCTACTCCGACATTAACACACCATGTCTTCATGGAGCTCTGTGCTTTGTGCACAGGGACATTGTCATAATGGGACAGGGTTTGTGTCTCAGTTCCAGTGAAGGGAAATTCAAACTGTTCTAGACAATTGTGAGCTTCTTTCTTTGTGGAACATTTTGGATACGAAATACAGGGTGTGACAATCCATACACCTTTGGCTATATAATATATAGTATGCCATTTATCATCGGTTCACATTTATTAGCTCTTGTTACCATATGGAGTTTTGCATGTTCTCCTTGTGTCTACTTAAATCCATGTTTTGTTGTCTCAAATAATGACAGCAAATTGAAATACTGTGTGTCAATCGTGTCTTAATGACAAGTTTATAATTAATCTCCTCTAATATTAAAAACATAAAGCACATCATGTTTGCAACCTTGACCAAGGTTGGCCAGTGGTTTTGACTAGGAGACTAGTCCTTGCTTTGCACATGAAAGACATAATTCACGTCTCTCTAGAGTCTTTTGTCTCTCATGTTTAACTATGAATGTGTTAATTAAAGCAGGAGAGTTATAAAGCAAACTTCATGTTTTCACATAACTACATATCCGTGTATTCAGAAAAAAAAAAAGATCTGTCATTGGTGCAAACGAATCACCGTCCTTGTCCTTCGGCTGCTCCCTGTTCAGGGTCAGCAATCCACATGCTGCATTTTGGCGAAGGTTTTTCACCAAATATCTTTCCTGATGCAACTCTACCATTTAATCTAGGCTTGGGACCAGCATTGAGATTTAACCCTTTAGTGGAATCGGGTGGCAACATGGGGATACTGCAACTGGATCAATTCAGTTCAATTCAATTTATTTGTACAGCGCTTTTAACAATTCCCATTGTCTCAAAGCAGCTTTACAGAAGTATGGAAACAGAAAAAGAAATAATAATAATAATAATAATAATAATAATAATAATAATAATAATAATAATAATAATAATAATATGAAGAAGAAGAAATGGACCAATAGGGACGTGTGATGCAAACTAACTAATCCAACAACCAATGTTTATGGTGATGTGTTTTGTTTTGTCTAAGTCAGAAAGAAGCATTTAAGTTCACTGTCCTATTATTAAACTCCAAATTAAACAACTACTAGACCAGACACCCAGCTGGTGATTTATCCAGCCTTGTGCTATTGAACTCTTAACCCATAATTGATTCATTAATAAATTATCATTTTAAATGTTTATATATATATATATATATATATATATATATATATATATATATATATATATATATATATATATATATATATATATATATAAATAAACATAAGTGAAAGTATGGTTTGACAAGCTGGAGTGTTGAGACAGGGCAATATGAGTTGTGTCTCTAAAGCAATACTCTTCCTATATGGAATCAATGCTGTGCTTTGCTATTTGACAAATTCGTTCGCAGAAGGTGGAAGAAGTTAAAAACCTTTGTTCGAATCAGTTCATGCTCTTCTAAATGATTACAACTGAAGATTTCTGTGACCTCCTAATCTTCTCAGTCCTTAGATCCATAAATAAATCTATTCGTCTATTTCCTGGTGTCAGCAGCTGCTAATGAATGGGATATTTTGACTAGTTTGTGTTCTATTTGCTCTCAGCTAGAGGAGAGATGTTGTCAACAGCATCCAGAAAGCCAGGAGCAGTTACCAGGTAAGGGAAGGCTGGTGTTAATCAGGCCAACTGTCTAAAACGTGTCAGGCGGACATGTCGGCCTTGGATTTGGCTGAGCTCCGTTGTCATTAGCCTGTCAGGCTGTTAGCAGAAGGCCACTGCTATTAGGAATATTTGGTGCCATGTTACAGGATGCACTGGTATGACTCAGGAACTTGTTCTTACACATGATCAGGATCGGAAATCCCCTGAGAACAAAGAAGAAATGACTTCCTGTAATCATTTTCTAAACAAGAGAAAATCAATCACTGTGCACAGCCAAGCTCAGCCTACCAGTCTGATCCATATGACGTTTCCAACATGAAGAGTAAGCATCGATATGACAAGTGTGGTTTATGGACGGTCGAGACGTTCATCGTACGTCTAACGGTCTTGTCATTAATGACAATCGATCAAATATAGCAAGGGGAATGAAGCTAAAACACTGCGAACCGGATGAAGATGCAGAAAGAGGTAGGAACGATTTCCATCTAAGGAAACACGAGGCTAGTTCTCAGCGTTTGCATATGAGCAGAGCAGGCAGATATCTAAACATCAGCCGGAAAAGCCTGCTCCTCTGGTAATGGTGTGATATTGACTGACACGAGGGGATCAATGAACGACGCCGTCATTAGCAGAGCCTAGCTATTGCAAAGTCATTCCTCTTTCAATGTTAAGTGTAGGGTAACCCCTGAGATGCACACACACACACACACACACACACACACACACACAAACACACACACACTTATTTTTCCCTAGGGTAAGAAAGGAAGCATGCAAATTGGAGGCCCAGAATTAAATTTAAATGAATACCTGCTGTATATTTTGGCTGCTTTATTTGAAACACCAAGAAAAAAGAAACCTTGTTGACACATGTGGAGCTCTTTGGGAGACTTTATCCAGAGATGTCTAATTAAGTTTGCTTTGTTATGAAGCACAAAGGCAAACAACAACACATGGTAATTACAGTCCTCCTTTCCCTTCTTCTATTTTTTCATTTCTTTTTTTTTTTGGCTCAAGTGACCGTATGTGAGGCCTTGACAGGATTTTAATTCGCTTTATCTCCGGAACACTGATGCAGCCGCCTCCGAACAGGCTGACACAGTGGCTGTCAGCCTCCGAGGAGACATTAGCCTGGCATGACACTGCTGACAGTGGCATGTCTTTGGTAATTAGGAGGAGACAACTACAAGCCTCACGCATCAGAATATAGTGTTCGCCGTGTGTCAGGAACGCAGGACGTGTTCTGAGCCGACGAATTTACGCAAAGCGTGTGGAAGACACACTGCCTGGAAGTTGTCAGATATGAAAGCAGGTTCTTGGTATGTTGTCACGCAACATGTTATTGTCTTTTTTTGGAATGATGTAGTATCGTAGCATGAAATTCGGTTCTCCTAAATCAGACTGAAGTGTAGTCCAGTACGCTGTGCTCACACCGTGACCCCGTGAACATTGCACACTGTGTTAACTGCATACTAGACACATCTTCAACAAATATTTATATTTAAATATATGTAAATTTAACCATTACCGTTGCATCTAACCATTTAACCTTTCTAGCTTGACAATTAAACATTTTAGAAGCCAAATAAATGTACTTGCTTGGAATAAAATTTCCTTTATATACTGTATAATGCATTATAATTGAGACTGTAAAGGAATCCAAGGTTTTCCAGATTTATAGATCTAGGAAAATTCACTTTATTTTATCCACAAGAATAAACTTTGGTTCAATTACGTTACTTTACTTAGATTAAAATTATTTAGAAACACTTAACCATAATCTTAGCAGATTATAACAGATGCTATAATCTATTCACACGTGAAGTTATAAATCTCATGTCGTAGTTAAGATTAGATTGTAAATAGTCTATGTCTTAACTCATCATTAGTTCATATATGTACTGTAAGCAAGGATTAATTCAGGGCCCGGTGCAGGATTATTAATATTCATGGACTGTTATTGTAACATGTCATCTTTATATGTTTGTGTTGTTAAAAATCATTGGAACATCTTTTGTCTAAAACACGATTATATGTAGAGACATTGCACATTGTGTCAGTCTGCTAAGTGCTAAACCATCATCATTAGCACAGGCTATTACATTAATACTTTAATTGATCAGTTAGCTAACAGACAGATATTTGATATATTGATCTGCATATTTAATAAGAAGTGTTTTCTCAGCAACATCACTCAATGTTACTTTATTTAGGACTAGCGTATATGTATGCTAACTACAATTAGACGTCTAGCTAGTTTAGTGTTATTTCTTTCTTTGACTGTCTAATTTCAGTCTAAATCAATCAGATCTACGTTCTTTAATGACGCAGTGTTCAAGTGCCAAAATAGGGCCATAGGAAAAAGTGCTATTATTGGTGTCTGTGTGAATTACATGCTGCTTAGCAATCGTGCTACACTTAGTTCATGTGCATCATGGGGTAGACAGTACTAGTGGCCATAATTAACCGTTGACAAAATATTAAAGGCGTACGAGTATGCTTATGCAAATATTTTATTTGGAAAGGCGATGTGAATAAGTCCTAAATGTCACGCATGCACAGGGGCCCATTGTGATAAGTTCTGCTAGTGTTCGCAGCCATAAACTGCCTGGATGTCTGACGGCGGTTAAGTGCTTTCCATTTACCTGCAATAAAATCTGCCAATAGGTTAACAGATGCAAATAAAAGCATGTACCTTCTACAGCCTGGAGAGAAGACATAATACAGTGTAGATTAGCACAGGGCTAATATTTAACCAGGATTTATTTATAAGGCATCAGTAGCACAGAAAAGAAAAAAATTATTTAATTCATTCCTTTCTATCTGGGGGAAAATATTAAAGAACGGCCCCTTCCAAAATTTCTGGAACGGCAAAACTATGTATTTCTTTTATTTTTCTTATTTTTCCTGGTAATTATTTATTCATTTGTGTCACACAACATAGAACACAGCACATTTTGTATCAGACCCCCTATGGACCTTTAGGTGAACAAAAGTATTGGATCGTGTGACTGACAGCTATTTTTTCTGTCCTGTTAGATTGTTAATAAATAAACAATAAATATCTCTGAACAGCGACTCTTGGTTTTAGCTTTAGCTGCTAAAAAGATAAGCCAGCATGAAGACCAGAAGAGAGAAAAGCAATCCATTTGGAAGCTGAGAAAAGAGGGAAAATCAATCGTTGCACAAGCATCGGGTGTAGACGATACAACAATTTACAATGTCCTGCAAACGAAAGAAATCACCAGTGTAGCGAGAAACAGACACCGAACAGGACGGCGAAGGAAACTATCAACAGTCATGAGAGTTGAAGAAGAAACTCAAAAACAACAACAACAACATCAACCTCCACAGGGTAGGGGTGAAGGTATGACAGTGTGAAGAGCAGAAATATACAGGTCTTTACCACAAGATGCAAACCTCTCATCACCAGTAAGAATCTGAGGCCAGATTGGAATTCTCAAAGTAATACAGAGATGAGCCACAAGAGCTCTGGAATCAAGATGAACTTCTACCAAAGTGTGGAGGAAGATAGGATCTGCTCATGATCCGAAACATACGAGTTCATCTGTGAAACATTCTCATTAATCTTTAGCAATGACGTAACTGAAGATATGTTACGTAAGCAGCGAAATGAATTCAGAAACATTCTGTCTGACAATTTAAAGAGAAATGCATCCAATCTAATTGGGTGAAACTTCATTATGTAGTAGGTTAATGGCCCAAAACACACTTCTGCCAAAGAAAGGATTTTACTAGGAGGAAAAAAGGAAAGCTTTAGTCTGGCCAAGTCAATCACCAGACCTTCACCTTATTCAACTCCTTTAGAGGAGACTGAAGGAGAACCCAGTGAAACCAACAGGTTGGTGATGTCAATGAGCTACATGTTTGATGCAGTTATTGTAAGTAGGGGATATGCAACTAAATATATTTTAATTTAATTCAATAATTATTTGTTCCTAAGAACAGAAATACTTTTATTCTATGTTTATATGTTACTTAGTACTAATTGTACTAATTCTAGCTGAAATACTAAACTCTCTTCTATTATCCATCTTTTCATCTCAAACATAAATGTTTTGGACTTTGCCATTTATAAAGTTTAAGAGGGTGCTGTACAATTACAACTTTCACAGACATCTCTCTCTCTCTCTCTCTCTCTCTCTCTCTCTCTCTCTCTTTCCCTTTCCTGTAAGACTTTTCTTGTATGATTAGAGGCCAGCATTATTTTGAAAGCACCCCCGATGCCAATGAAATGAACAGAGGTTGATGAGAAGGACCAGCCTCAATGGATCTAACATCAGCAGGACACAAACATACATTTGCATACTAAAGCACCAGGAACTTGACTCTGTCAGCTAATAGCAATACTGCTCAAGCAGAATATTGGCTACCAACAAGGATAAATTAAGATTTAGGGCATTGAGGAGCCATGCGGGTGTCAACAATGTGGGAAGAGTAGCATTCAATTTATGTCTTTAATTATGGTCGATACTTAAATGATGGAAATGTGATTAAAATTGAGTTATGAAATGAACTGAAGCTTGGGAGAACGTCCACTTATTTTTCTATCAATTCTACTAATTTTTCTATCAATTCTCATCTCTCAGTTTATATATTCATGAACCCTGTTGGTCCAGCGTCTAAGGATCTCGTGCTCTCGCTGCAGCCCGGGTTTGGATGGTTAAGTACAACTGGTTAGCCAGACATTTTCACAATTTAAAATCATTTTACTTAGTTATGTAACTAAATATGATTATATTATTCAGATACAGAAATTGTGTTAATATAGACATAAATAGGAACTGCACTATACATTTATCCATCCATTTTCTGTAGCTATTATCCCACACAGGGTCACAAGGATCCTGGAGTCTGTCCCAGGGGATTTGGGGCACAACACAGGGGGCTGTCGGGACGGGGTGCGAGTCCACCACAGAGCACAATCATGCACACATTCACACACTACAGATTTATTTATTACAGATCAGGCTACAATGCAGATACAATGTTGTGTCAGTCAGCTGTATGTTCTGATCTTTATCAGCAATCAGGTCTGTGCTGAACTCAGAGATTGCGATGACCCATTAGTTCTTCAGGAGCTCTCGGCTGCACTATTATAAACTGTTGTAGAAAGGACATTATTTACATTTACACTATTTACTGTAGAGTGTCACTCAAATGAGGATGAGGTTCTCTTCTGAACCCTGGTTCCTCTCAAGGTTTCTTCCTCATATCATCTCAGGGAGTTTTTCCTTGATGCCGTTGCCTCCGGCCTGCTCATTAGGGATAGGGATAGATATATAGATATATAGTATTATAAATTTTAAGATAATATTTAGTTCTTCTTATTATTATTAGATATTTATTTCTTTTTTCTCTCTCTTCTGTTCGCATAGTTTTGTAAAGCTGCTTTGAGACAATGGGGATTGTTAAAAGCGCTATACAAATGAATTGAATTGAATCGAATGCATCTTTGGGCGAATCTTTGGGCTGAAGCATGGCATGAATTTACAAACTCCACCAATTCACAGTGAAGGCAGGAATCGAATCCCAAATCCTGGAGATTTGTTTCTGGTGATCTGTGTTTCTTGAGATTAGTGATGAGACCCTTGTGAAAAACAAAGTCATGACAAAAAGATGTATGAAACTTGTAGGACAAAAAAGATGTGTGTTTGTTTATGTCATCGTTCATTTAGTCACTTATTCATCTTTAGTTCCTGCCTGGTCTGAGTTGCAGTAGTTTAAATTAAGTTGTTCATCTGTTTACATGTCAGAAAATTAATTGTTAATTGTAATTGTTTGAAAATATCATAGGAAGGTGCAAACCAAGATAAAAAGACTTACTTCCAGAATTACTAGCTGGAATAAATACTCTGTATTGTGTAGAGCTGTAGTTGAGACCATGTATGAACCCTATGAGGGAAAAGGGTCAATATATATATTTCATTTTAGGCCATGCCCACTTCAGGTATAAATCTGAATACAAACAGTGGCAGTGCATTCTACACAATTCTACACAACTATTCAATTCAATTCAATTTATTTGTATAGTGCTTTTAACAATGGACATTGTCTGAAAGCAGCTTTACATAAGCTTTGAAACAGAATAAAAATGTTAAAGTTTAAAATTAAATTATTATTTATCTTTAACATCTATCCCTAATGATCAAGCCTGAGGTGACGGTGGTCAGGAAAAACTCCCTGAGATGATATGAGGAAGAAACCTTGAGAGGAACCAGACTCATTTGGGTGACACTTGAAATAATGTCAGTAGTCAGTAATGTAAACAGATTGGAAAAAGAGCTACTGACTTTACACTAATTCCTTCCTGCTGAAGTCTTCATATGTTTACTGATGAAGACCCCGAGCACAAAGCTGACTGACACAGCAACACTGTGTATCTGTATGACTGCCATCATTCTGCCATGCTTTACATTTCTTGTTTTTTTTTTCTGAAAGAGAACTCCATCATCGCAGTTTCTCACTACTGTTGGGCTTTTCTGTTTTTTTTTTTGTTTATACCCTGTGGTCAGGCTTGTTATGTCAGCAGATCTCACAAACTATGCATTGTGTCCTATTTCTATTCTATTCAGCTTCTCATAGTCTGATGATTTTAAACAGAAATTGTCAATAAAGATGCATGAGGAATAAAGCAAGCATGTAAATCAGAACATGCTTTTGTAAGCGCAAGTCAGGGTACAGTAGGAAACGCTATTATTGAACAATCGTTGAATGAAAGGGAAATCCACGATGTCAGTTCCTCATCCATTAGATATCGTAGTTTAATAGGTAAAATAATTATAAGAAAAAAATAGCATATGCAGTGGGTTGGACTACAAAAAAGTTTAAATGGTTCTTTGTCATTGTGTGTGTTTCTTTACAAATATGAATGAGATTTCCATTGGATAAAGGGTCCCTTGTAATGGCTCTTTAGACTGTAAAAGTTCTCTATGGCATCACTGCAAAAACTCCTTTTTGGTTCTTTTTGCTTTTTTTAATCATGTAGAAGAACCATTTTTGGTTCCCCATCAATCAAAATCTTTCATGCTTGGGTGCAAGAACACAATGTGGTATCATAAGCATGTCTAGCCCTTTTTATTAGTACAGTAGCTTTCTATTCCATCAGTGGATAAGAGATGGACTTATCAAACATTTTCAGTCAGTAAAAACAAACAAGTTTTCTTTTGGTCGCAAGACAAAACAAGCCAAAAACCTGCCTAAAACCAGGGGTGAAAAATGTAGACAAATTAGACTTTGGCTGGTAATTGAGCCAAAAAGCTTTACAGCTTGTTTCTTAGTAACGTAGTTAGTATTTGTTATAACAGTTAGTAATGAAGCACAAGCTTCTTAGCACAATCATTAAATTGCGTAGTTTTTTATTAATTTTTTTGCCATAATTATGGCCTTGATTCCACTTTGGCTGCTATGAGAAATGGTTTCATATAGAAATATATATTTATTTATTTGTTCGTTTATTTATTTATTTATTTGTTTGTTTGTTTGTTTGTTTACCATCTCACTCACTCATTTTCTACCGCTTATCCGAACTACCTCGGGTCACGGGGAGCCTGTGCCTATCTCAGGTGTCATCGGGCATCAAGGCAGGATACACCCTGGACGGAGTGCCAACCCATCGCACGGCACACACCCACACACACACTCTCATTCACTCATGCAATCACACACTACAGACAATTTTTCCATAGATGCCAATCAACCTACCATGCATGTCTTTGGACCCGGGGAGGAAACCGGAGGACCCGGAGGAAACCCCCGAGGCACGGGGAGAACATGCAAACTCCACACACACAAGGCGGAGGCGGGAATCGAAACCCCAACCCTGGAGGTGTGAGGCGAATGTGCTAACCACTAAGCCACCATGCACCCTGTTTACCATCTCAATTTTAATTATTTTGCAATTTCAATGAATTTGATTTTTCTAAAACCATCATTCATAAACATGATATTTTAGAACAGATTGAAGTGATATTTACATAGAGATGAAATAGTAATGGCACCAATTTCTCATTACACTTTTTCCTCACACTGCAAGGGCTCTGTATAGAACCATTTTTTTTGGGAAAACTTGGTTCTACTTGCCACATTATAGAACCACAAAGAATAATGTATTTTTAAAGTGTATAACAGTCTCCATTCTTTTCGTAAGCATTTCCACTAGATTTTATAATGCAGCTTTGGGGATTTGTGCTCATTCAGCCACAAGAGGGTTACTGAGAAAACTCTGAGAATGGAGAAGGTCCAGTTCATCCCAAAGGTGTTCAGTGGGGTTGAGGTCAGGGCTTTGTGCAGTTCACTTGAGCTCTTCCACACTAATCTTTGAAAACCAGAGCTGTGACCGAATATCTGTACTACTTTACTATACAGTAGGTGAAAAGCAGTATAACAAAGGAGCAGTGAATCTGAACTCGCCATATTCATAATACAGTAGCTGAGAAATCCCTGGATAACCCAATGCTTCTGCTGAGATTCAGTGCCATGGGACTGGTGATGACAAAATAAAAAATAGTCAGAAGGCTGAGCGTAGGACAGTAGTATGTCCGGATTAAATATATATACTACACTGAATTGAATACATTGGGTACCAAATCGACTGCAGTAGGTACTGAATGGAACAAAGTAAGTACTGTATCAAATGCTTTAGGTACTGAATCAAATGCTCTAGGTACAGAATTGAATAAAGTGAATACTGAATCAAATAATGTAGGTACTGAATCAAATGCTGTAGGTACAGAATCGAATAAAGTGAATACTGAATCAAATAATGTAGGTACTGAAACAAAATGCTTTGGGTATTGAAACAAAAGCTGTAGGTACAGAATCAAATAAAGTAAATACTGAATCAAATAATGTAGGTGCTGAATCAAATAAAGTAAGTACTGAATCAAATGTCTTAGGTATTGAAGCAAATGTTGTAGGTACTGAATCAAATAAATCGAATACTGTAGGTGGCGAATTGAATACAGTAGGTATTCAACTGAATAAAGTATGTACTGAGCCAAGCGCACTACATACTAAAGTGAGTGCAGTAAGTACTGTCACAGTACAGAGTACACAGTATTCAGATGTGCTTTGTGCACAGGGGCATTGTCATACTGGAACAGGCCTTTGGCCTCTTAGTTTCAATGAATAATATCCTCAACAGTTGTATTCTTCTAGGTTTGGGCCACATATGGATGTGATGGTCAGGGGTGCACATACTTTTGACCTTTTAGTGTATTCAGTATACATTTCTACTTTGTGAAACTGAGACTTTACCCTACAGCTGTTTTTTTTTTCTTTCCGTTCTCCTTTATCCCAATCGATAGAAGTAAAACCAGGATTAGGATCACGTTGCAGGTTTCAGTTAAAGGTTCCATTTTAATGTTACCTTTTATATGCCGTTCTAGGGCTCTTAGAAGTATAAGTTGATCTGGAGCTGAACTCAAATTCCATTAATTATAAAAATAGTGGGCAAAGAGGTATCACAGCAGCGTGAGAAAACCACTAATCTCTGGCCAAGTGAAAACGGGATGGATCAAACCGGATAGTATTTCCTCTCATGTCCAGTCTTGTTTGGGCCTGCCTGTAATCTGCTCTGAGTGACAGATGAACAGAGGAAGGATCACGATTGCTGCCAAATCCAGTGTCCTACAAGCAGGCGCTGATGGGTTTACATGTGCTGTGCAGTAGCGTGGAACACTTGAGTCTGTCCTTACCCCTGGTCAATGGGTGGCTCATCAGTGGAAAACTAATTAGCAAAAGGATCGTATCAGAATAGAGCTGTTCATAAGAAATAATAAAGAGTGTCAAGGATGGATGTGTAAATCTGAGGCGAAAGACGATCTCCGGGGTTTTGTTTCATTTCGGACATATCGTTTTCCCCACGATCGTTTATGTGTTAGCGGGGTTCAACTTGATCGCAGTTAAATATTTTATATCTTGATGTTGCAGTGAAATTTAATCGAATAAATAAACCGAGCTCTTGAATTGCTTAGAACGTTTTGAATGAAGTAGCCGCTCAACAGCTATTTACTAAAATAGTCCAATCAGAGGGATGCGTTTGATCATTTAGCAAAGCTTTTCTGTAAAGGTTGGGTCTATTTCAGTGTTACAAACCATCGTTAATCAGAGCAGGAGAGAGAGAGAGAAAAAAAAAACACTTTCCCAACCCAGATGGCAGGCCATGTTGCATTTGAACCATTAAATTTGCAGGGTTTATGCCCATGCCATGGATGGCAAGGCTGCAGCTGGTGTGTGTGTGTGTGTGTTTCTGTGTGTGTGTGTGTTTCTGTTTGTGTGTGTGTGTGTGTGTGTGTGTGTGTGTGTGTGTGTGTGTGTGTGTGTGTGTGTGTGTGTGTGTGAGCTTCTGGACCATGACAAAGGCGGATGCTCATACACGGAAATACTAGAGCATAAAATTATAGCAGGGCAGTGTGCATGCCTGTTCTTCTTATCCCCAAACAAACAAAGGAAACTGAGCAACAATGAAATATTTAACATTTCACGATAACAGACCCCATGTGATCAAATCGCTTAAAAATAATAAAAAAAAAGATTTAAAATAAATTTCAGTTCAATCCATAAAGGCGAGTCTCAGAAAGCAGTAGAATGTGATCGGATCGGAAAACACTTCTGTATTAATTGTATTGTGTGCCAGTAATGCTTGCCTGCTTTGGCTATTCGAAAGGGGAGACTTCCTTCCTCTGCTCAAGCTTGCTTCCTGTTTGTTGGTCATAACAAGACCTGTGGAACAGGAAGGACGTGTCATGAGGTATCCTGGCTTTGTATCTAGCATATGATGGTTGTGATTTCAAGCATGAGCTGGTTGTGGTTCTCTGCTCTGACGATCGTCAAGGAGAGCCGCCGGTGTGTCGGATCTCACTCCGCATTATAAAAACCTCTCCACTAGAAAGGAGAAGTGATACCATTTGTCAGCTAGGGTAGGTTCTGCCTTGCTAATATATATATATATTTACTGTATATAAAGAAGAGCACTCTGCTTTGTGCCTCTGAACACACCGAGGTCATAAATACTTCAGACTGGGGTTTTGTCATTCCACAACTCTGGAACAACCTCCTCTCCACCCTCGGAGACATCAGCACTTTAGCAATATGCCCCCCATATATCTGACAGCACCATATATCGTGATGTATCGTCGTACAGGTTTAAATGCCCGTGCCACTAAACCAATGGAATAGCAGCCTAATGTGTTACCTTACAAGACACGGAGCGGAAACAGTTTGGCTATGTTTGGAACAAGACTGATTGTACATCAGCCATAAAGTATCGGATGGGCATGAATCGCATGCCACCGGGTTTAGAATCTTGACAGAGTAAGCTTTCAGACATGGGTGTATATCAAGGAATGGATATTATCTCTGCTTCCAGTATCCAGGGGACAGTCTGAGTTTCTACGTCTGCTGCTGACACACAAGCACACTGCCTACACGCCAGCTAACAAGCTTAGACGCGCTAAACGTTCTTCATTTGACACTTGTTTACACAGAAAGCATTAAAGTTAGTCACTTATTTTGAAAAAAATAAAAATACTCTTTTGCATAAACACTTTGATTAACACAGATGAATGCTGCAGCGACCGGGCAGCTTTGTTACGATTAAAGAAGTTTACTTGTCACATTAGGAAGAAACACACGTGTTGTTGTCATTGAGCAGAGAAGGGAAGAGAGAGAGAGAGAGAGAGAGAGAGAGAGAGAGAGAGAGAGAGAGAGAGAGAGAGAGAGAGAGAGAAAATGAAGAAGAAGAAAGCAAGATAAGCAAGTGTAGGAGAAATGATACATTAATTCAGAAGGAAAAAATGACAAATTGGGAAGAGGAAGAGTAAATGAACTGAATAAAAGAGAAAAAGGTCACAGTTACCATATGCCCACTGGCTTCCCTAGTGCCCTGAGTGGGCTTTTCTGCATAGGCCATTTCACACATCCCACACACTCACGCAAACACAAACCCCTTTTGCCGAGGTCACTTTGCTTTATATCCAGCTAGACTAAACCATGCCGTGAGAATACAGTTATTCTCTGCTAGACACTACACTGGTCAGGAGTCTGTGTAAGCCAGAGCACAGGTTTCCAATATTTTCATAAATAAACACTGAATCAGAAGCAGACATTTGACCAGATGACGACTACGACATTGACGAATAGAAGTCAAATCAATTTCAGGTTCGGCCAAAACCAGGACAGCGTTTCTACAGACGCTGTGAAATTCAAAATGGCGTACGATCTGTTAGTCCGGGCCAAGAGTCAGAGATCAAGAACGTAACCCAAGCAATTGCAATTTCACAACGTTTTCCTGGAAAGAAAATGTGCCAAAAATCCTAACAATTTACTCTCGATGCCAACCCTCTGCCATGCAGTGCCCCGGAGTGGGCAAAAAGAACCTTTTTGTGAACCTGGTGAGCATTGCTCTACTTCATGCAGCATGGATGAAGGTCAATTAAACGAGGCGGCTGTTTGGGGAAACTTTGACATGGCTCTGACTAGTGTGCTCACCTTAGTTTGCTTGCTAGACAAGGTCGTTGTTGGTTTTTGACTAGTTTCAGGCGTATTTGTCTGAAGAAAGAATTAAGAAACTCTTAACTGAATAGATTTTGATTTGATGTAATATTTTATCTCAGCAATAAATCTTTCTTCGCCTTTTTCACCTGTCCTGTGACTGCTGATGATGAATTCTATGTGCTGCTTGTTGATTGTTTTTATTTCTGGCAGGCTTAAAATAAAAATGTTTTGCAATGGAAGAAACACTATGTGCTGGATAGTATTTATGGATTTTGCCATATATGGTACTGTATCCATCCAAGTAGCATTGATTGTTTCAGTACATACTGTATGTGTACACATATACACATGTATAGTGGTTAGACATCTGACTCACAACTCCAGAGTTCAGGTAAGATTCCAGTGTGTAGGGAGTTTGCATGTTCTCCCCGTGCCTCTGGGGTTTCTTCAAGGTGCTCCGGTTTCCTTCCCTCTTCAAAGACGTGCTTTAGGCTATTGATTGGCATCTATATATTGTGTTTAATTGGGTGTTAGAATGTATGTCCTTGCAATGGTTGGCACCCTGTCCAGGGTGTCCCCTGCCTTGTGCCCCAAGTGTCCTAGCATAGACTCACTATGGAGGGTTCAATATTTAGGTCTGTGCTTTTCATTTAGATTTAGACTATATATAAATATATATAAAGAAAAAGACATACCACATTCTTGATTCTGCTCACCTTTGTATTTTGTCATGTATAAACAGCACTTTCTGTGTGGCACAGGATTTGGCAGAACAAACCCAATACAAATGCCTGAAGACAGACAAATAACTCCCAAGTACCCTAACATTTTGGTGACTTTTACTCAAAGATGCTTCTCGAATCTAGATTTATGAGAATGGCCCACGAGCCTCGGGCTGTAGATTGCTTTGCCAACGTGCTGTATGCATGTGAATGTCCAAAGTTCATAAAAATTCAGCCATTTTCCCAGTTCGAATGTAGAATAGCAAATAATAGATTTGTCTCTCCTGCTTTTTAGTGGAAGGAATGTTACAGTGATGATGTACCAATAAATCTGGTTTAAGATGAAAAGTTTAAGACGCTACACTACAATGTACACTGCATTGTTACAACCTTGTCTTCAGGTCACAACAATCTATTCATAGCTCCACCCCCGACTGTGATAGGTTAATGAGTGACAGACGTCTTAGCTCCTCTTTAACCCGTTGTCCCTTGTGTTCTGTAGGAGGGCATCCGGGTGTGTGGCACATGCCACATGTGAGAATTTCAGGGCAGATGCCAGACACATTAACAGGAACAGCTGGGGCAGGTTGATAAAGGCACTTTCCGGTTCAACCTTGATGAAGGAGTGTAATGGCAGCTGGCACAAATCTGTTATTTGTTCCTCTCATCTTTAAGGGAACACTTGCAACAATATGTGTTATAAGAAAAGGCAGTGTGTTTATAACGCTCTTACTGAGCAAACAAAATGGTACCCTACATGATATGATAGCAGTTCCTCTTAGCATAGGCATTATTTTGTACAGACAAGACGTGCTGTCTGCTTTTGGGTAAACTGGCTAGGCTCAATGGTCCTTTGGTGACCAGAGTGTGTATATGTGTGTGAATGTTTGTGTTTGTGTAGTGCATTCTGCTTTGCACCCGGTGCTCATAGTATAAGCTCTGGATTGTCTGCAACTTTGACCAGGATAAAGGTTTTATTAAAGATACCAGCCTTCTGTAATAGTTCTTTGCATAGATTTAACCTTCCTGTGTTATAGGGTTTCACACCAACCTTCAAAACATAACCATAAGATTGTAAACATGTAAGAAATGTGCCCTAGGAAGCACTATCATGCCCCATGACATTGCTATATACAGTAGAACGGTTACTATATTGTCTTTATTTTGGAATCTGGAGAAAATGATTCTCTTGGTTCTTCTTACTGCAGCAGTATCCTATGCATGCAGTCCTATCGAAAGCTACTTTGGGTTATTGATCGATTTAAAATCCAAACACCAATTTCAGTGCATATTACTGGACTGCCCACATAAGTTAAACTTTGCTGTAGTGTAAAAGTGATTTTCCATTCACACAGAGGTCAGCACCAAGAGCAAAAGTTTTCTCGCCTGGCTTAACAAAGCAGATATGTTTTTATATTTATGTATCAAGACTTCTGCTTGTCTGCATTCTCTCTGCCTCCGTTGATGTGCTGGATGCACTTTATTTTACACTTTGGTCACCGGTAAGAAATCAACAACAAAGTTCTGGTGCGCTTTACATTTTGTGCAAATGCAAAAAAAAAATGATGTATAATTCTCCTTGTCACTAACGATCTCAGGGCTTCTGTGCTATCTCAGCTTCTTCAGCAAGCATCTGCTACCATACGCCAGCACTCTGTGCCCAAAGTCACCCGAGACAGCTTTGGAATATCAATCCCCTGTGACTTGTGTAGCTTAGTGACTTGTGTATCAAACTACTCAAGCTTTACTTTGCATATTTTCTTCCATTTTGCTGAATTATGCAGTCATAATTAAAATAAATGGTGGGTTAATAAAGGAGTACTGTATTTAGAAATACATGATGTGTTCAGAGACTTACAGATTTATAAAAGTCATTATGGTTCATTATAGTTTCTTACAAGGTAACGGTAATTGACGTATAACCTCCTTTCACGCTCCATACACATTTGTGTTAATGCTTCTCTCCGCCCTTGACAAGACCTAATCCTGTTCTGAGCAAAACGCGCACCCTGTACCTGTCCCTGCAGTCCTTTATGCATTACCCACAACGCACCAGAGCCATCTGTGGAAAAACTGCAGGTTCCAGATGTGCAATCAGCACACGAGTCATTGGATAAAGAGACAGAGAGGGAAGGACGGGTGGAGGGGACAGAGTGGAAAGGTGCAGGGCATCAAGATGAACCATGAGATGTGGTGATAGAAGTTTGGCTGAAGCATCTGGGTTTATATGCAGAACAGATGATGGGTGACGCATGAACCCAAGCAGTCACCCAAACAGAGACAAGGACACAGCTGCACACACACTCAAGAATGTCTTATGTAGAGAGAATAGAGGAAGTAATGTAGCAGTGGACAGAAGGGCATGCTTTCAGTCTCTCTCTCTCATATGCAAAGACACATGACATCGAGTAAGAGGGAGCTCTGCAGGCAGATGAGAGGTCAGAGGACAATGGCTAGACTGGTTCAAGCTGAGAAGGATACAGCAAATCTTGGCGAGCAGATAAGTGTTTCAGAATGAACTTTAGAGTAGATGTGCTGCAACAGCAGGAGGACACGTTGGGTTCTCCACATCTCAACCAAACACAGAATCTAAAGGCATAGGATCACCTAGGGTTTGTAGATGGGAACATCACATATCCTGAATAATCGCAGATTAGTTCTGACTTGGGGGCATGGTGGCTTAGAGGATAACACATTTGTCGCTGACCTTCCAGTTTATTGGGACGATTCCTGTCCAAACATGTCAGCATGGTGTAGAACACAAAGCCCCTGAACTTCCAGCACCTGAACTGAGCTGGTCTTACCTAATATAAGTAAGGTTATCAAGTGCCCTGTTGAGTGAACAGCCATCATTCTTCTATTTGATATTTGTGACACAAAACAGGTCTTTATTTTTTTTTTGGAGGTGTTTGCATGATGCAGTTCAAAACCAAGCAATTTCCAGTGCTTATTGTCCCTGATCTAAAGCATTACATGCTACAGGAGATTTGTTCGAAATGATCAAACCTAATAGGCACATTTACACCGTCAACAAAAACACCTAAAATGCTTTCCTAATGACAGCAAACTTTCTCTCTTCAGTGGTTCAAAAAACACTGAAATCTACTGCTCCTGCTGTGTGCTTCAAATACAAATATGTTTTATTTCTATTTTATTTTATTATGATTATTAGTGTAGAAGCAAAAGAATTGATGCAGGAAAGGACAAAGGCATGGCGAGTCTGTTCGAAGCCAGTTTTAATTATTCCTTCCTTTCTGATTTATGATGTACTTCCTCGTAAATGGTGTGGAATTAGAGAGGTCTGAAAAAAAAAGTTTCATGTACTTTGATGGACAATTACAGAGAAGGGAAACAGTTGGCACAGTAAATCAGAGACGGGTGAATTCAGGCGATGATAGTTCATCCTTTAGGTTTAGGTTTTTTTATCATAAAAAGGACACTCAATGTCATCGTTGGCCATAAAAAGTGAAGGCAGGGAAAGAGGATGCTCTATCTCTCTCTCTCTCTCTCTCTCTCTCTCTCTCTCTCTCTCTCTCTGTCTTTAAATCCTGTGTGTTGCATATCTAATAGTGTCCAGAAACCTGCTAAAGGGCACTTTTTATTAACCCATAACACCTCCTACAGCATATTGATGCTGATGAATACACATTGGTGGAGCGCTTTTTATAAGCGTGACTATTCCACTCATAACAGCCTCTGATGACACAGTTTGCTGTGGGGTTAAGGGTTTAAACATCCTTTATCCATACTGAATATTGTTGTAGGTTATGAGAAAGAAAAACGAATATGTGCGAGCAATGCACAAGGATCATCAGATACTACAGTGTGCAGTGTATGTAGTTACTTCAGGTGAACTTTAGGCCTTGTCCACAACAATGTACAGCAGATTGATTCAGGTTTTTACTAAGCCCCATTTACTGATGTACGTCATATCAAACATAAACAAAAACTCTGACTCAAAGCTCTTAACACGCAACCAGCTCAGAACATTCATTCATTCATTCATTTTATACCGCTTATCCGAACTACCTCGGGTCACGGGGAGCCTGTGCCTATCTTAGGCGTCATCGGGCATCAAGGCAGGATACACCCTGGACGGAGTGCCCACACACACTCATTCACTCACACAATCACACACTACGGACAATTTTCCAGAGATGCCAATCAATCTACCATGCATGTCTTTGGACCGGGGGAGGAAACCGGAGTACCCGGAGGAAACCCCCGAGGCACGGGGAGATTATGCAAACTCCACACACACAAGGCGGAGGCGAGAATCGAACCCCCAACCCTGGAGGTATGAGGCAAACGTGCTAACCACTAAGCCACCGTGCCCCCGAGCTCAGAACAAGTGTATTTCTATCTTATCATTATAGTGTGGACAACAACAACATTCCACGTCAAATCATCCGTATTAGCGAAAACGTGGCTCACTAACGCTCTCTGTTACCCGTTGAATTGGATCACGTCCCCGATGCCCCAATCCTATAAACTTGACCAAGGATTAATTGGCTGTGTTGGAGGTTTGCTTTCATTAATCAAGGTTCGATTAGCACGCCAGTGCCTTTTCATAAGGTCATATACATTTAACTTTAATTTGCATATCTTCGCTTAGGTGCTACGAGTTAACAGTTTATCTACATATAATTAAGTTTCTCATGCGCTCAGCAGTTCACCGTCTGCTGCATGTCATCTCGTCGGCTTCTCTAAACGCTTTTTAAAAATAGGGCAGAAATGCTTACTGTAGTAACGCATGATTTACTTCACACTGCTCACTACAAGACTAAAACGTATTTTATGTGAAACCGCTAGTCAGCAATTTTGAAAAGTTTTCCAAAGCTAGCAAACAAATACTGTACAATCACCTACTTCAGTGTTCCAGCCGGTGACACGACAAACCACATGTGAATATTCTAATCCATGCTAGAGCCCAGAACGCACTGTTTTTACCCCCAGACAAAGGAACATTTCACAGTTGTGGTTTAGAGTGGAGTTAGCATGACTTTTTCCTCAGGGAAAGAAAACAAAGACTTAGCAACAGTTTTGCAGTGTTAACTACATGTTGCCTACCAATAAACACTTAATCATTAACTATGTGTGTTTTTTACCACATGGCAACCAGAATGTAGCAACACTTGACAAAAACATCTCGATAGCATGGAGTCAAAACACGGAACATCAGGAATGTTTGCGCGTAGAGATGACTAAATATCTGACACCGCAATTATATATCAAAAGTTAGAACAGCTGATTAACTACACAACAAACCTAAAAAGCAAAGAAAGATAACAATACCTGCTCGTGTGCAGACCTGCAGCCATTATTTAAAGCTGTATTTATTCATATTGTTTTTGCAAATATGCAAATAATTCAAAAACATTAACTGTTTAAAAGTAACACAATTCTGTACAAAAACACAAGCTTGGCAACCCGATTTTAATCTCTTGACAACAGAACACATTGCTGTGCAGTCACCAAGCAACTAGAGACGCCGTGTTGTCATTGTTTATTGTTTCCCAAAGAAAGTGACCAGAAGTTCTTTTTTTTTTTAGTTAGTTTGTTTTGTTTTAATAGAGAAGTTTATTGCATTGACAACTGCAGGAAATTGAGAACAAAAAAAGTATTCTGACCTCAAGCTGACTTCTCCATGTGGTCCTGTCCATCTCTTCTCTATACTGTTTGTTCCACTATAAAGCAGACAATAATCCCAATTCCTATCTTAAATATTGATTATTTTAACATTCCTTTACCTTAACACTGCGTTCACAAGAACATTTTAATGTATGTCACATTCACACCTAATTGTACCATCGATTTCTGGATGATGTTTAATTCTGCATTGTCCAGTCCACAGTAAACTGAAAACTTTATTCGATGGAACGTTTTCATCCAAATGGAGGTTTGATTTGAGGTTCGGGTTTGGGGTTTAGTCAGCGACACTGATGCCAAGAGTGATAGAGGAGCTATTTGTGGGTTTTAGTTCATATCCTGAACAGAGTGTGTATACAGGCTGAATGATGTGCTTTCATGAGAAGGCCATCAGCTCCGACTTGAACAGGACAAAGGACGCTAAGTGCAGATTGCTGTGATGCTACTGTCTTGCCTTGATTTGTCTCATTCATCATGGCTGGATGTGAGTTGTCATTTTTCAGTCCCTCACAAAGTTTGCTCTGTGATTGTGATAGCCGTACTCATGTTCGTAGAGAGCTTTGGCTGAATTGGTGTTCCAGTGATGTCACATGAGGCATGACGCCTCCAAATATCGCAGAGTTTGCTTCGTTTTCAGTTAAATTCACATGACAAATTTGTGAAGGTTTATCATGAATTTAGTATTGTCTTTCCTCCTGCTTCCTGTCTTTCTCTAAAGATACGGATGGTTCCATGAGTAGAAAACATGCACTTATTTATTACGCTTATACTTTTATGCTCTTGTCTCTTTTTTAATCTTGTTTTACTTGACACAACTTTACTTGATTTGTTTATTCATGCATTTTTATCAAAATTAGCAACTCACTTCTGGTTCAAATCTATGATCGTACTGTACACCCTGAGCTCTTGAACCTGGACACACAGGCCAGCATTATCGTTAAAACCCATCCAGTTAGAGAAGGTTTGTCTTCTTACTGTGTGGAAAGAGTTACAGGGCCATCATTCTTTCCCAAAGTTGCAGCAGCCATCAACTGACACCCCCACACACACAAACACACACACACACACCCCACCCCACTTTTATATAAAAGTTTGTTTCCTGCCATTCAACGTCTACAGACTTTTCTATAATCTGTCGGTCGTACACTTTCATTTTGGAGGCACAGTGAGAAGGTTGTGAGGTCGCTTCAGTCTACAAATCAGCAGCTCAGTCATGCAGAGGTGCTAGTGATCACATCTCTCAGGCCAGGGGCTTTTCTTATAGCTGTATACCAGCATAGTGAAAAGCTTCCCCCACGTCTATTTCACCGTGTCATGCAGGCCAGTAACCATGAAAAAGTAAAGCAGCATGTGTTATTGATCTTCTGCCAATGCACTCTGGGACCATGACTTCATAGCTTTAAAGGAGTCAGCAAAGTGAGAGTTCAAGCTCAAATATGAAATGCTGTAAACAGAATACAACAAGCGGAACCTCGTATATCCAGAGCTTAAATGATTTGACCTGTCACTTAATGACTGCAAGCTGTGAGAAAAGCATGTGTGGTAGTTTGTACAGTATGTGGGAAGATTATTGACACCTCCTAATGACTGCAAACTTAAGTCACCAGAAATATCATGTTGCACCAGAGACTTTAGGAATATTACTTTAAATACTTCAACACAAAAGAGATATATAATATCCCAGGATGCCATGCTGGTGCACCCCAGTAACATTGCTGCCTCAGTATCACCTACCACCGTAATACAAACTGGCTCTACTAACTTGTCTAATAAAAGAGAAAGTGTGTACATGAAGAAGTCTTTATTTCATATATAGACACATATAACTCACAGCAGAAGCCTTTTCTGATGTTGGGGTAGACCACGATACAGTACCCCAGAACATAAAAGGTTAAGGGCCTTGATCAGCTGTCTTCTGATAAACAGCCCAGAGTCTTAACTGTTTGAGCTACCACCGCCTCATTGTCGGTGCCTATGGGACGGATGTGTGATGTCTTATCCAGGGTGAGTCTCTTACCTTGTGCCCAGTTTTACTGGGATTGTCTCCAAATCCACCCCAACTCTGTCCAGGATAAAGCCTCCAACTAAAGATGAATGAATGAATATTTAAAGAAAAGCACCTCACACAATAACCTTATGTCATCTTACATCTCGCTGGTGTTGTCAGGTGAATTGAAAAGCTCTTTAGCCGACACCGCGTACAAAGAAACGCACTGGAAAGTACAATATAGTGGTGAATCACTCGTGCTGTGGGGCTGTGATGCTTTAGGAGCTTTAGGGAAGTTGTATTGCTGTATGAATTCAATTAATCACTAAAATTATTTTAGCCCCAAACCAGTTGCCTCTTCCAGGAGGTTAAAACTTTGTCATAGATGGAGCATTCATTATCTCAACAAGATTACAACCACCAAACTTTCTTCAAAATCAATGCAGTAGTGGTGAGGGATAGAAAATTTCTGATTTCTTTTTTCTATAGACTAAAAATTCTAGTTGAAAATAATAGTAATAATAAAAATTAATTAATTAATTAATTTATTAATTAATTAATAAATAATAATAATAATAATAATAATAATAATAATAATAATAATAAGTATTATTATTATTATTGGTCACATTCTTGGTGTAATCATTTTAATCTAAAGAGTAAATATTAATTAATGACCTGTAATGTATTTTTAACATTATACATTATAAATTAAATTAAAATATAGTGTTTCCTGACTTCCTGCTCTTCATTTCATACACTTTTACATGTTTGTTGACTAACGTAAGAAATAAAGTAAGGAGTTCTGCTTTTTTTTTGCTGTGCTATAATACTATAAATGCTAAACTTCTCCGACTCTTTAGAACTATGAACTCTGGTCAAAGAAAGACTTTTAATGTTGAGTGAGTGCTGGTAAATACTTATTTACTGTACCAACCTCCAACAACCGCCGTTATAGGTGAAAGTCATCATTCCTGAAATGCCAGAGAGTGAGTGGGAGAAAGAACAGATGAAATAATGACATTTCCTTCTGAACAGCTCACGGTTGCTTATGTAAACTCACTTGTGACCTGGATGCCTTTAAAACTAATATTTTAAGCAAAGCTTGGGCTACGTTACAGGTTACTTCCTACAGACTCACAAAGAAACTTCAGAAAGCAATCTCTCTCTCTCTCTCTCTCTCTCTCTCTCTCTCTCTCTCTCTCTCTCTTTCTGTCTGTCTCTCTCTCACTCTCTTGATTTCTGTCAGTCTGTCTCTCTCTCTCTTTCTCTCTATCTATCTCTCTCTCTTTCTCTCTCTCCCTCTTTCTGTCTCTCATTTTCTCTCTCTCTTTTTCTCTCTCTGTCTCTCTCTCTCACTCTCTCTCTTTCTGTATCTCTCTCTCTCTCTCTCTCTCTCTCTCTCTCTCTCTCTCTCTCTCTCTCTCTCTTTCTGTCTCTCTCTCACTCCCTCTCTCTCTTTCTCTCCCCTCCGAGCAAAGCACAGCTAAATATTTTGTATCGAAAAGAGTGAATTTACATACTGTTTTGGAGGTAATGGACCAAAAAGCCCCACGCACTCACACACAGACAATGACTGAAATGAACTATTAAGCTTTTGTTGTTGACGCGGCCATACCTCATTTGCGTTTCCGTACGTAATTGTTTTTTTTTCTGTTTTTTTTTTTTCTTTTTTCCCACCTCATCTTTCACAGGAGCGCTTCATTTTATATTAACGAGAAAGCTTTGGTAAACAAACACTGTCCTCCTGATGCTCTTGCATATCAGAATAGTTTGAGGAAGGTAGGTTCATGGAAAAGTGATCGGAATGACGAATAAACCCGAGTCTAGCTCATTGCTCTGAGTGTGGGCTGCCAAGCCAAATGAATGTACTATACTGGGGTGATTGAGGAGTTTATGATCTGGAGGCTAGAAGGAGTCTGCCAGATCTTCACTGGCTCTGAATCCTCTGTCTAATCAAAATGGGTTCGGTGGCACAGGCCCTTCAGTGGTGCGCTATCTCAATAGACACTCACAGATTTAAGCCATCTGGCCCCAATTTTACACCCACACTGTATAAAGCCCCCATGACAATTAGTAAAAGTGACAGAAAACAAAAAATCCCTAAAGATTTGTTTGTGAAGTTTTCGAGAGGGAGGAAACTTTAATACTGCAAATGAGGACCCACAGGATGTGCTCTGTCTCCAGGAAGAAGACAGAAAGCCTTATCTCCTGTCTCTTGCCACTCCCCCTCTACTTGGCCTGTGTTCTCATCTCTGGCAAGAAGACGGCAGGGGCAGTGAGCATCTCTGCTCTTGGCATTGTTCCGGAGCCAGGCCCATCACCTTCTGTAGTCTCTGCCTTTCAAGTGCCAGATGTGCTGCACTGGAGGCCCGCCAAAGCCAATTGTATTGGTATGGTAGGGGTGGGCTTGGAATGATGCACACACACACACACATACACACCCCCCCCCCCACACACACACACACACACACACATACACACACACAGAACAGAAAAGAATAGGGGTTAGAATATTTTACAGCACATTCACTACTGCACTAGAATATACCTAAAAAATCTAAAATATTTAACCAACGTAAAATATATGACTTAAAATACAACACATCTCAATTTATACACACCCACCCACACACACACACACACACACACACACACACACACACACACGCAAAGCCCACATTAGACTATGATTAGTTATCATGTTGTTTGTGGTCTTTAATTTGTCCAAAGGATAATAATGAATGAATCAGTATAAATAAATAAATAAATAAATAAATAAACCTCATCTAACAGTTTATTTTTATTTTATTTATTTATAAATTTAAATCCAATTAAAATTGCATTTAAATTACTGTGGATATAAACATATAAGTACTGGTTCCTGCTTCCTTATCAAACCAATACCATAACTAATAACACACACGTTATTAGATTACATTCAGCATAACAACAACAACAGTTACACCCAAACATCCTACTGAAACCAAAGAGATGAAATCACACACACACACACACACACACACCCTCGTTACAGTGTTTAGTACATAGCACATAATTTATGCTCCTTTTTTCTCAAAGGTCAAATCAAATAAATTCAGTTTCCTGTTGAATGAATATACTGTACTTCAGGCACCAAATGTTTAATCAGCTGCAGCAGTGCCTGAGACAGTCGAGACAGATGAACGCCCCTGACCCAATTTATCAGCTATCTTCACTTTTAAACGCTTCAAAGGAAACAGTGTGATAACAATCTGCAAATTATGTCAACTAAAATCCATTGAGACGTCAAAGTTTCACAACTGAAGCTGTTCAAACACGTGTATAGGACACTGGTTAGCTAGACTAGCTAATTTTGTCATTTCCAGTTTAGATAGATAGATAGATAGATAGATAGATAGATAGATAGATAGTTTGGATAAACTAAAAGAGATCTGCTAACTATGTAGTCGAGAACCTTTTTGGATTAGCATGAGCTAGCTAGCTTACAAATCTACCAAGCTACTGAATGTCTAAGAGCATTTGGCTAGTCAGTTTTTTTGCATTCAACATATTAATGCATTAAATTATGAGCGGTAGCACATAAAAGCACTCTCTCTCTCTCTCTCTCTCTCTCTCTCTCTCTCTGTCTCTCTCTCTGTCTCTCTCCCTCTCTTGCTTTCTCTCCCTCTTTCTCTCTGTCTGTCTCTCTCTCTCTCTCATTCTCTCTCGCTCTTACTCACACACATCTCACTCTCTCCCTCTCTCTATCTCTCTCTCTCTCTCTCTCTCTCTCTCTCTCTCTCTCTGTCTCTCTCTCTCTTGCTTTCTCTCCCTCTCTCTCTCTCTCTCTCTCTCTCTCTCTTTCTCTCCCTCTCTCTCTGTCTCTCTCCCTCTCTTGCTTTCTCTCCCTCTCTCTCTCTGTCTGTCTCTCTCTCTCTCTCTCTCTCTCTCTCTCTCTCTCTCTCTCTCTCTCTCTCTCTCTCTCTCTCATTCTCTGTTGCGCTTACTCACACACATCTCACTCTCTCTCTCTCCCTCTCTCTCTCTGTCTCTCTCTCTCTCATTCTCTCTCGCTCTTACTCACACACATCTCATTCTCTCTCTCTCTCTCTCTCTCTCTCATTCTCTCTCGCTCTTACTCACACACATCTCACTCTCTCTCTCTCTCTCTCTCTCTCTCTCTCTCTCTCTCTCTCTCTCTCTCTCTCTCTCTCTCTCTCTCTTGCTTTCTCTCCCTCTCTCTCTCTCTCTCTCTCTCTCTGTCTCTCTCCCTCTCTCTGTCTCTCTCCCTCTCTTGCTCTCTCTCTCTCTCTCTCTCTCTCTCTCTCTCTCTCTCTCTCTCTCTTGCTTTCTCTCCCCCTCTCTCTCTCTCTCTCTCTCTCTCTCTCTCTTTCTCTCCCTCTCTCTCTGTCTCTCTCCCTCTCTTGCTCTCTCTCTCTCTCTCTCTCTCTCTCTCTCTCTCTCTCTCTCTCTCTCTCTCTCTCTATCTCTCTCTCTCTTTCTCTCTGACACATACATGTGATTCATGCCATGCCTTTGATGAGAATAATCCTTTGGTGTTGCTGTCACTGGGGAGTGCAGTGTGGTGAGTGTCCTATATGATTGGCCTATTTGTACGGGAAAACAGCTCATTTCGTCGGGACGCTTCCATGGTTCTTTGTTCTGATGTTACTTTTAACTGGGTTTATTTTTTATTAAACTCTCTCTGCTCTCTGCTAACCAAGCACAAGCTTCATTTTCTCACATAACCTTGAACAACAAAGTTCCTTAAACAACTTTACAATGTAAGTAATAATAAACAGCCCAAATTGTCCCAAACACACCAACATATCACATACAGTTTAAATACACTATATGATCTGGTCACTCAAGTCTATGCCAGGACTTCAGCAGAACATTTCCCAGAGTTTCAGACTGCCTCTACCAGCTTGTGCATCTCTTCCACGTGTACCTGGACAACCACATGATGAATCATCAGACCAGGCCACCTTCTTCCATTGCTCTATGGTCCAGTTCTGATGCTCACGTGTCCACTATAGAAGCTTTCATTGAAGAGTCATTATGAGCACTCTGACCGGTCTCCATCTACACATCAAGCACTGTGTGTCCTGACTCCTTTCTATCAGTGACACCATTCACATATCCAGAAATTTCTGCTACAGTAGCTGTTCTGTGGGTTCAGACCAGATGAGCGAACCTTCACTCCCCACACTGATCAATGCGCCTTGGCGTCCATGACCCTGTCTCCGGTTTACTGGTTGTCCTTCCTTGGAGCACTTTTGGAAGAACCTCACCAGTATATACTGAGAACATTTGTCATGCTTTTAACACATGAACCTTTTTAATCTTATTGCAATTTTTTTGTGTGTGTATGTGTGTGTTTAAATATGGTATATTAATTAATCTATGAAAAACAAGGGCTTATCTCGCCATCCTACTGTTATAATCTGGTTCTGGGTAAAAGTCAATTAATATTTCTTTTAAAAAAGTGCACACAAGAACCTCAAACTAATCTTTGCTGATGTAAACCTCCTTTATCAGCTATTTATCCCTTCATTTGAGTCATTTGAGCAGAAGACTCACCAAGAAGGGCTGCCCTGGATGTGAAGAGTTTTAAATGCTTAGAGATCATAGCAAATTTGATTTTGAATTTATTATATCATTTTAGATCTAGATTCAAGATCCGTCTGTTTCATTTCTTTCGCCTTTGTTTACATGCAATAAGGATTTGTTTGTTTGTCCCGGAAGAAATCTTGGCTTGGTTATATTAATTAATAAAGCGTTCAATCTGGCTTCAGTTAAAATTGACCTATTGGAGGTCTTAACTGAAAAAAAAAAACATGGTTATTAATGGACTTTGTGTATCTACACGTGAGGCTGAAAATCACTACCACGTTACAGGGATCGACTGTATAAAAACAGATTTCCTTTATTTTATTTCCAACTCCATTTCCTTTTTCCTGTCTTCCATTTCATATGTTTATTTGTATTTCCCTGGAAGAAAGAAACATATTTGACTGACTGATTTCCTTTCCATTGATTTAACAACACCTACATAACTCGGCATGGAATTCACTGAAATTAGATAGGAGTGTGTTTTATAACACGACGTGTAAATTAAAGGCCGCTGAGAGGGAGTAGTTGTTGTCTTGTACTCGATATCACTCCTCATTTTGATGTTCGAATCCTAGTTTCATGGATCAGATGCAGATCCGTTGTCTTGTCATTTCATGCACGTGTTTCTATGCAGCTTTAATGATCAAGCCCACTGATGTATTATTCAACACTTTCTCTATCTAAAGCTCTGAACTGTCACTTGACAATGTTTACAACCGATAATAACAAAAATGCTCTAATGAGATGTGAACTATTATTAGCAGAAGCCTAATGTTTTGTGTACAGTAACAGTACAGTAACAAGGTCTTATCGATTACCGTTACAACTGGATTTCCATAGCAATACAGATCAAGATTAATGCATAGTGAATAAAGCTGTTATCATTTTTAATGAGTCCTTATTATGTATTATATAAAATAAAGTGTAATTTTTTTTTATGATGCATGATGCTAGCCAGCTGAGAGCCATTTAATCAATAGAGAGACCGTCCCTTTATGTTCAGTGTCAATGAAGTAGCATGGGACTCGATTCCGGTGATGGCTGTTAGTGTGACTGTCTGTGTATAATAAGTGAGCATGTCGATGACAACATGGCCGTTAAGGAAAATGACATACGTGGGTCTTTGAACAGTGAATGAGTTACATGTAATTTTAACGTAGAAATTTGTACAGAAGTCAACAGAGTGAATTAATCTGATGCTTGATGTCCACAACAAACTCATAAATCTCACAAGTGGGGGTCGGCGTGACGGAAATATCGTATCACGATATTTGTCAACTAGTCTCACATAGCCAGATTCATTTTATTTACATTTAAAGCACTTGGCAGATCCGTATCCAGAGCGATTTACAGGTATCTCTTTTATACAACTGAATGATGTATAAATGAGATCTGATCTCACATCCTTCTCATCAGGAGGCTCAAAGTCTTAACCACTGAATCTCCCCAGGATGATGGCAAAAGGTTTGACTAATTTTATTAGTAAAGAAATTTGTCTAAGAAGCCTGACTGGAATGTTAAGCAACCAATCACAGTTTGTTTTCTTCAGCATCATTTCTAGGTGGTGTGAAAATATCCCTACAAAAACACACCAGCGTGCAACCATAGATCGTGCAATAAAGTTCAAATTTCTTCAAATTAATTTGGAAAATCCAGCTCATAAGCTCTCACTGTAGCAATCGGAAACACGGCTGCTTCTTTCTTCCATGAGGGAAGTAGAGCTTCACTACGGCTTTGATTCAAGGAGGACTGTTAAAAAAACATGACCCACAGTTTATCCAGAAATCCTGTAGAATCCAACCAACCAGTTGACGGCTTTGAAACCCTTTCTAATTTTGTATGCTGTACGCATTTAGCCACACACAACATGTATCACGATGAAGTGTATACAAGAGAAAATTAGGAGAAAATTATCCATCTAAATTTTTCTGTAGTAAAACAATCCAGTACAGGATCAGGAGAATGTCTCTGATGACCTGAAAACTTCAAGTCTTAGAAAATACGATACCTGCCGTATCTCAGTGTATGGCGTCCCCTGAGCTGGGAATATTCACCATGGATGGATCTCAAGGCTTCATGTACACACCAAGGGTCAGTTCATCAAACCTGAGACTGCAGATGAAACCCAGATGGACACAGTAACACAAGCTCAGCCGAGGCACCCAGAAATTGTACCAGCTCCGATCGTCTTCCAAGCGATTAAGATTTAGACTCTGAGAATCCTGAGGCATCTAGAGATCTACCAGCTCCAGTTGGACTCTGCGATACTAAAGAGGAGATGTGAACTCCATGTGGTCTTTTGCATCACACCCCCAGTGTCACCCAGGTGAGGATGAGGTTCCCCTTTGATTCTGGTTCCTCTCAAGGTTTCTTCCTTTACCATCTAAGGGAGTTTTTCCTCCCCACAGTCACCTGAGTCACCTCAGACTTGCTCATTGGGGATAAATACATACACTTTAAATTAATCTTGAATTTTATATTATATTAATCTTTATATTATTCTTTATATTAACCTTTTGTTCTATGTTTATGTTCTGTAAAGCTGCTTTGAGACAAGTTCCATTGTAAAAAGCGCTACACAAATAAACTTGAATTGAACTGATTGTACCTGCAACCATGGAGCTGTGCCAGAAACTCAACCTATTCTGAGATGTTTTTAAAGCTTACAATTGCTATTTTTAGAGTAAAACATCCACAGTTAACAGTGTTAATCGTTGTCATGTTGTAAAAGCAGATCCCTGGAACTGATTCAAGTGGCACGGTAGCTACTGCTTTTAGTAAATAATACTTCTTTTATTTTTTCTGAAGCATGATGTAATCCAGTTTGTAAAACATCATTTCACAAAGTGATGTATTTTCAATAGGCTGTGTATATAGTTTCTTTTTTTTTCCAGACAGCTGTGCCGTTTTTAGTGCCTTGCTGTAGATTCTGTGTTGCGGTCCCACTTTCACTCAATAGGGCTGTAGGGCTGTCCCTCACACTCATAAATCACTTCTTCCTTTTGTCAAGGTGGACTGCATAATAAAAAAAACTTGTCTGTGGCCATATTTCTCTCTCCCTCCCTCTCTCTCTCTCTCTCTCTCTCTCTCTCTCTCTCACACACACACACACACACACACACACACACACACACACACTGTCTCTATAGCCACAAACCAGTACATCAGCACTTCAGAATATTTTGGTATATGACAACATGTACTATAATAATATACAGTATTAAAATACACAACAAAATCCTATAATACAATATGTGTAAAAAATAGTATAGAATGTAAAAATGTTTATAAATCATTGTATTGTAGCTAAGGTTGGCAGTGTTGGATGGTGTGTGATGTTTTTCTGCTCACCACGGTTGTAAAGAGTGTTTATTTGAATCACTGCAGCCTTCCTGTCCTTTTGAACGAATCAGGCATTTATCATCTGACTTATCTCTCTGCTCACTGGATGTTTTTTCTCTATGTGTGTGTGTGTGTGTGTGTGTGTGTGTGTGTGTGTGTGTGTGTGTGTGTGTGTGTGTGTGTGTGTGTGTGTGTGTGAACACGAGAGTGAAAATCGTCCACAGAGATCAGCAGTCTCGGAAATACCCGAGGTGATGACATCACTATTTCACTCCATTGCTTGATGTGAGCAATAACTAAAATTCCTGGCACGTATTCTGCAGGACTTTATACGTTTATGTGTACGTACATTATATTTATGCGTATCTACACTACCACAAGATTGGCTGATTGGATAACTGCAAGTTCTCCTGAAAAAGGAGAATATTTCAGAAGAATTCTAACTGAAGACACCAACATGTAGGTGCACATCCATCACAAGCCGAATATAAAAACATCACATGAAAAACACACAACACAATGAATGCTACATATTTTGTGTACATAAAGTTGTATACTTTATGAAAGTATCTTTAAATGCACCAGAATTTATATTTATTTAATTTATATTAATTATATCAATTTGTACAATGTGCTGAAAGCGTTTGAGTACTTGTGGAAAAAAATACTGGAAAACCTTGAAAACGAGAATTTTTCATTTAGTGGTGTTTAAAAAGTCAATAGTTACTTAAATAGTAACTATTATAGCTATGAATTACTAAATAACTTCAAATTATTGACATCTAAATAACTTCAAATCTTTTGATTCAATTCGATCATTTAAAATAGGCCACGCAGCTGAAGCATCTTCTCATCCTCTTCCCCCTCTTCCTCCTCTTAAACATACAGTATTTACACTGGTCGGTGCTGTTTCTGTTATTGTTTTTGTCCTGCACTGTCTTGTTTGTCTTTTGTCCTGCACTGTGTACACCAGGTTGCACAGATGCACTTTATGTATCTGCGACTAACTTACTAAGTCCTTAGCTCTATCTTTGTTTTATGTAGCTTCATGATCCTGGAGAAACGTTGTCTCATGTCACTGTGTACTGCAACAGCTATATATGGTTGTAATGACAATAAAAGCTTCTTAACTTGACTCTTGACTCTTCCTTCTCCTCCTGCTATTCTTATATTATGGTAACGTTATGGTGAAGACAAAGCAATGTCTGGGAAAAATGCTCATTTAACCCGTCTGGAAATGGCTAAAAAAAAGTCGTTTGAATGTAATTTTAGAAAAGTCCTTGAATGTCATACTCATGTTTGTTCTAAGGAGTTCTAAGAAACCCTGCGCTAAAGCAGAGTTAGCAGCAAATTTGCAGTGTGAACACATTGTGGCGTTCAACATGTACAGTGTGAAACATTGTGGTGTGAGAACATCACAACTAGATGCTAACATCAGACACTGAGATATTAGCGGAAGTTGGGACAGCTGGTCCCAGACACAATACATTCAAAAGGACCAAAGAAAGACTAGAAAGCTGTGAATAATAATGATACCTGCTCAAGTACAGAACAGCAGAGCTTTCCTTTTTATCTAATTTATTCAAAAGTATGAGACATTTAAATAGGTTTAAAACATGAATTCAGGGTTTAGGATTGTACCGTGTGAACATTATGAAGAGTCAGGATTAATTGTCTAAAATTGCTAACAGTGTGAAACGTCAAACTAGAAAACTCTCGATGATTCCCGTGAACTGGGGTTTACTAGGACCCAGGGGGAACTATATTGAGTCTGAAAGCACTAATGAAGCATCTGTATAGTGAAAATGTGTTGACTGAACCTAGTAGGCTACTGTGTCTTTATATGAACTGGTCTTAAAGCCAGTAGTGCTATAAACTCATTTAAAAGTAGAGAAAGTGAGACGTTACAGTGGCCATGTTAGTTCAACGTTAGCACTACGGTAACAAGGAAGGATCTGAAGGTTAAGGAGACTAGCCCAAGCTGAGGAAGTGTTTACAGTGAAATACACACAGGAAGTTGCCGCCCCGAACACAAGCATGACACTAGTTTAATGGTCAGTGAAAATACAGAGGAATGTAAGTGCAAAGTTTAGCAGGTGACATTAAAATAGCCCACAACACGAGCAGTCACACATTTCCTGTAGCTGAAAATGTCAGGTCTCCAGAGTCAATCTGGAGCGCACGTGGTCTGGTGTTCAGCATAACGCTAACTTGCTGTTTAAAATTATGACATCTTCTGATCATGAAGCAAAGACGGCCAACAGCGTAGACTTAAATGTGTTTATTTATTTACTTTTAATCTTTGTGAAATTAAAACCTGTCTTTAAATCAACAGACTGAAGAAGTTTATTGTACATATTGAGCAGATCTGTGTTGGTGTACATCCTGTACCTTGTCTAATCAAACTGGAGCCTACGGTTTGTTATTGAAGTCAAGCAAAGAATAGATTTGGTTACATTTGAAAAAAAAAAAGTTTATTATACAGGCGTAAAATCATCAGTACAATGAGGATACACATGGCAGGTCAACATTTATACAGTATGAGATGTATATCTTCATAACTAAAGTCAATTCAGTTCTGTTTTATTTGTATAGCACTTTTAACAACAAACACTGCCTCAAAGCAGCTTTACAGAATATAAGAAACATTAAAATGTAATATTTTGTTATTTTAGTTAATTTAGTTTAAAAGATTATACAAAGATTATTCAAGATTAATATTAGATATATTTAAATGTGTTTGTATTTATCCCAAATGAGCAAGTCTGTGGTGACTCAGGTGACTGCGGGGGGGAAACACCCCTTAGATGGAAGAAGATGGAACCTTGAGAGTAACCAGATTCAAAAGTGAACCTCATCCTCATTTGGGTAACACTAAATTGTTATAAACACCAGAGTGTTATTATGAATAACCTCCTTTCTACAGTCAGATACAGTCTGATAATTGTGTATTGATGAGGAGTTTGTTGTCCTCAGGAGTTGGGCTCTTCTCTGTCTGAAATCTTCATGGAGCTGGCACATCTCTAGATACCACAGGATCCTCACAGGGTTGGCCTTATCAGTGAAGGTCTGAAATCTTCATGATAAGGATCACACCTGTAGCTGGTACAAGCTCTGGATACCTCAGGATGGGTAGACAATGAGAAGCAGGGGAAAGGAATTAGCTTAGTTGCTGTTCATAATGTTAGCAAGCACTAGCTGACAATGTGCATTTGATCAGAAACAGTAAAAGAACATAAAGAGCTCTGGGTGTTGACCTGAGCTCCATATTCTTCAGATCTTAATCCGATCAGTGTCTGTGGGATGTGCTGGACAAACAAGTCTGATCCATGGAGACCCTACTTCATGACTTACAGGTCTTAAAGGATCTTCTGCTAAAGTCTCGGTGACGTCACCTTCAGATATTGTGTGGTGTCTCGAGCCATCCTGTTACACTGAACAATCGATGGTAAGCACTATTTCTAGCATCACTCACATGTCCTAGTTCAGTTTGCATGGTACTTGGGCAAGATTTGAATTCAATTAAATTAGACTTCATTCAACTTCATTGTCAGTAAGCAGAAGAAATGCAAACAAAACTAAACAAATATTAAGCTTCATGCTCCAGAGATTTTGGAGTTGTTCTATTTAACAGAACCTATGTTGATGTTGTGGAACGTTCTGGCAAACATTACTTGATCCTTGACATAGTGAAGTTGGTGCTGCAGGGACAATATTTTGTATTATTATTGTTGACGTGAAATCATTTTAACGGATACGTTTCTGTGGGTAATACAATAAAATGACAATAAAATAGGAGGAAAAATAAATAAATGAATAAATAAATAAGTATACAACTAATTACATTGGACAAGCAGCATTAAAAAGTGCTTATAGTTAGTCTAAGTGCACTGGGTGGAGCTTCTTCAGGGTTTGTTTCATCTAAAACATTAAGTGTGTAAGTGGCTATTAAAGGTATATATATACGTATATGTATATATATAATATTATTTATTATATACTACATTATATATATAAAAAAACACCAAGTTAATGTCAAACCTCGGCGTTAACGTGTCTGCATGATGTCACAGAATGTGATGAATTTTCAGGAAGTTTTTCCTTTATCCTTATTCTTATTTTCTCATCAGGGATAAATTCAGGGTTCTCTCACTCATTTTATACCACTTATCCGAACTACCTCGGGTCACGGGGAGCCTGTGCCTATCTCAGGCGTCATCGGGCATCAAGGCAGGATACACCCTGGACGGAGTGCCAACCCATCACAGGGCACACACACACACTCATTCACTCATGCAATCACACACTACAGACAATTTTCCAGAGATGCCAATCAACCTACCATGCATGTCTTTGGACCGGGGAGGAAACCGGAGTACCCGGAGGAAACCCCCGAGGCACGGGGAGAACATGCAAACTCAACCCTGGAGGTGTGAGGCGAATGTGCTAACCACTAAGCCACCGTGCCCCCCTAAATTCAGGGTTAAAACGTATAATTTATAACCCGAATTTATGCATTTATGTAAATCTGCATTGTGACAACGTGCACTGTTGCTCTATACTAATAAAACACAAATTACATTTTTAATATTATTATTATCAAAAATTTTTTGTAATCAATTTATTTTGACACACAAATATTATAACCACACAAAGATTTCATGTGCACGTGTGTACGTGTGTACGTCTCACCCTCGAGGTGAAACGCGAGTGCAGTCTGGTCAGAAAGAACATGTTCCTCTGAGAAAACTCCAGCAGCTTGATGGAGAAGCTGCAGAAAGATTCAGATCTGATGCACGAGTTTGTTTTCTATTAACGTCTGAGGCTGTCTGATCATCCGCACCAGAGATGCATACAGCAGGTTCATCTCCTCTTGCCAGATTGACTGACAGATTTTAGCACTTGTCTGTAAAATTAGAATAAGCGGTGTGTTGAATCTGTGTGTGTGTGAGAGAGAAAGAGAGAGAGACATCTGTCATTTTGTCGGTTCAAAAATTCTTTATTAATGCCTGCTCAAAGAAACAGAAACAGTCTGTTCAGAAATGAAACACTTTACTATAACAGTACATGAAGAATCCTGCACGAATCCCTGAATTCATCCTTACTTACAGTTTATATGAACTAATAACCATCTAACCTTATCTACATGACATGAGAGGTATAACAACGTGTGAATAACGACCACCTTAAATACCTTTACATTTAGCAGACTCTCTTATCCAGAGTGACTTACATTTTATTTCAATTTATATAAATAAGCAAATTGAGGATTAAGGGTCTTGATCAGGGGCACAGCAGTGGCAGCTTGGTGGACCTGGGATTCAAACTCATGACTTTCTGATCAGAAGTCCAAAACCTTATTAGTGCACCTTAATTTCATGTATTAATTCACACTTGGAGTAAACTACTGTACATCAGAAATATCTGTCTCAGAAAGTACCCCATGCCATAATTTTATAACTAAATGTATAAACTAAAACTATAACTATAAATTAAATGAATAAATGTTATTGTGTTAATTTGTGTGTAACGAAGCAGAGCCCTGAGTCCTTGTGCCCCAGAGCATGTACTAGTACTACAGAGGGATTGGTAGAGAAATGAATGGAGAACGACGTGAACGGGGTTGAGATGAAATGATCTGTGTTTATAATTAGTGAGTCTTTATAGGTTCCACAGAAGGATCAGTGAAAATGATGACAGTAATCCAGCTGAATATTCAGATGTACTGAATCTTTATAGCAAATTATAGAAACATTTTAATTATTATTTTTTTCTTACCCAATTTACTCCTGCATTTTAATTAATACACGTGCTTGAGGTGGTCGTTATATATGTATGAAGACATAAGACTGAGATTAGTTTGTGATTAATTCATGTCTTAACTAATTATTAGTTTATATGTTCTGTAAGTAAGGATTAATTCAGGGATTTGAGTGGATTCTTCATGTGCTGTTATAGTAAAGTGGTTGTGCATGTGAGAGAGTGTAATTGTGGTGCAATCCTCCTTGAGTTTCACTGCTGTGTGGGTGAAAAATGGAGCACTACACACCTCAAGCCTTGCCCTGGAGACTTACCTTAATACCAACCAAGCAATTTCCCTCTGACACACATGTAGTTTATTTAAGTGACTTAATCCATATTTTTGTTGTTTTTTAAGGATGACAGCCATATTGCTCACTCTACACTCCAGTCTCCCAGTGGACTCGATGCTTTTTTGAATTCCTTTTAAGAAGCAGGAAGAAGTGTCTCTTCATTAGAAGTGAATGTTATATATGAAATGGTTCCCTGTGTTTATTTTTTTTTTTTATTTCTCCCTCACATAAACACATAGATACAGATACACATTGACTCACACTTGCAGCCTTGTTATTTAGGGCTTACTTTTTCCACACAGACTGCTCATTTTCCCTGAGCATTGATGTTTATCCTGGATATGATTCACATATCTTGTGTGTTAGTGTGCTCAAGTTGATCCTGTTAGCTTGTAGAGCTAGTAGTATCGTTAAAGTCCAATGCTTTTGGCTTCACCATCATGCCCTCTCTACATTTAACTCTCTCTCCTCTTCTGCTCTTTCCATCTTTGTCCCTAGCTCTCGTTTCCAGCTTCTCTCTTTCGTAGCTGAGCACTTTCACCTCCATGCCTGTTCTCCAGAGAATCCTTAGGCCCAGGATCGCTCTAATCCTGATCCACATTTCCAATTCATCATGCACGCTGACACCGGGTCATCTGCACTCTGTTCTTCACTCCCGATCCCACACTCAGCCCTCGTTCCTGATTATTTCAACCCACGGTGCTATCTGCCTAGACAAGCTTAAGAGCCCCTCTTCAGCTTTAAATAACACGCGTAAGGAGTCAGACCAAAAGATGAATTAAGGTGCTCGAAGCCCACGCTGCAGCCTAATCCATTTTTTGCTTCCCTAAGACACATTTAATGAAAAGTATGTTTTCACTGAAGTGTTCTCTTTGTTTGTTAAAGCGCTCAAGCGCAGCTTATTTAATCATGTACCAATCAGCAGCTTAATTAAGGAATGACTTTTTAAAGTTGTCTACCATCATCTAAGAGGTTGGCTTTTCAAAAGTGCATTTACTTTATTCTGCGTAATGGTTTAATAGCCAGCTCTTTCGTGTGTTACGAACGGAAGTATGGATTTGAGATACGGTTGCGCATCTCGAGTGTGTTTGTAAAGGAATGTTTTCGCTTTTCTTTGTAAATGTTCAATTTTCTCTGCACTTCCTAAGAGCTGCTCTTTCTGTAATGACCTGCTTATACCCACTGACTCATGCAGACTGACACTTTACCCTGGATCAATAACTACTGGCCACAAGGGCCTCCTGGGGCTTTAGCAGGCAGTGTAGCAGCCATGAGGTCATATAAAATCCAAACCTGTGGGGAATATCTGGGGTCAAGGGGTCATAAACCCAGATGGAAAAAAAACACCAACGGTTTGTCAAATAACTCATATATGCAGCTCCTGAAAAGTAATCTTGAAGACATGGTATGTGACATGAGATTAAATAAGTAAACACTTGTCTAGAGTAATTGCTGCCGGACGAGTTAGATATAGATGTATTTCCCATATATTACCGAGTTCCCCTGAAACATTTGTGTTTTGGTGATGAATATCAAACAAGGGTTTAGTGTCAAACTCTATATAAACTATTTGCATGGAAATACACATTTACACATTTACACCTTTACATTTCCATTTCTCCTGCTCAAGAGCATTTTAGTTGAATGCCTGATGTTTACCATCAGGCATTCAACTAAAATGTCTGAAGGTTCAGCTACTTAAAATTCCCTGCTTACAAAAGTCCAAATAAATAATTATCATGACATAATGGTGTGAAAAGTTCCCTTTAAATCACCTAACTATCAGAGATACCGTTCTGAATAAATATACACATTTAAGATATCAGTTTGAAATGTTTTCTTTTTTCCTAGCAGTGATAGACAGTAAGTTACTACTTGTAGTGGCACAAGTGCTAAAAAGATCATGTTCCTCTGATCATTTTAACAAGCCATGTCTTAAGGTCAATAAATCAGACCAGAGAGGGTTAATGAAATTTTTCAAATCTATAAACATCTGTGAAAACTCCTTACTTGATACGCGTTATATAAGCCATTTACATTAATGCTACAGTGATGTCACAAAGGGACACACCCCTGAAGATGATGTCACACAAGGTCACACCCCCTGACGACGATGTCACTCAGGGTCACACCCTCGACGATCATGTCACATAAAGACACACCCCCTGACAGTGATGTCACATAAAGACACCCCCTGACAGTGATGTCACATAAAGACACACCCCCTGACAGTGATGTCACATAAGGACACACCCCTGACAGTGATGTCACATAAGGACACACCCTCTGACAGTGATGTCACATACGGACACACCCCCCTCTGACAGTGATGTCACATAAGGAAACACCCTCTGACAGTGATGTCACATAAGGACACACCCCCTGACAGGGATGTCATATAAGGATACACCCCCTGTCAATGATGTCTCATAAGGACACACCCCCTGACAGGGATGTCATATAAGGATACACCCCCTGTCAATGATGTCTCATAAGGACACACCCCCTGACAGGGATGTCATATAAGGATTCACCCCCTGTCAATGATGTCTCATAAGGACACATGCCCTGACAGTGATGTCTTATAAGGACACACACCCTGACAGTGATGTCACATAAGGACACACCCCCTGATAGTGATGTCACATAAGGACACACGCCCTGACAGCAATCTCACATAAGGACACAACAAGAGGTCACGTGGTGCATGGCACAGAGCACACACTGCTTCTCCTACATCTTTTATGATAAGATGCACATGGGTGCATGTGCTGCTGAATTTTATATACAAACGGCAAATCTTCCTCCAGAACGTTTCGTTTAATCCGCTGCAAGAAAACTGTATTCTGGTTGCTCTTCCCAATGATAAATGTTACTATGGCAACCAGTAGCAGGAACGCCTTCCAGCAGCTTCATAGTGACTGACTGGAGACTCATATAAACATACAAATAAATCAGCTGAAGAATTGTTCCAAACATCTTCGACAACTTGCCACAGTTCCTCTGTAAACTTTGGCTGTTCGAACACTATGGAATTTTCTGGAATCAGGTTTGGAACAAGACCTTCCTGGCTGCAGCTTCCTGTGACCACAGAGGGACCAACAGAAGTGTTTCCTTTGTAGTTGGACTGTTGTAATGACGGTTCCAGAGCATCTGTGCATTCTGGGCAAATAGTTAAAAGGGCTCTTTGTGGGTTTTCTATTTCATTTCACGCCATTATTTATTCTAAATGGATTTTTGTGCAAGGCACAATGAGCACACAGTGTACCTTCAACACTGCCTGCCGTTGCCAACGTCGAAGCAGCATATGGATGGCCAATGAATCTGTTTTCCAACAAGAGCACAAAACCCTACATCCTCAGAGCAGCTTGCCTTCCCATGTTCCACTTTGGATGAAACGATGCCACAGAGGAGGGCGTTGTGAATAGTCCTCGTCTCCCCAGGCTTATGTAGCATTATCAGTTCATCTGCTTTGGCTCTTAAACACCCATTGGAAGGAAATGAACATGTTGGGAGGTTTATAAATATATCAGAGTTAAAATTCATTTTCATGAGGTCACAAATTGATAATTGACTCTCATTCTCTTCAGCCTAAGGCTGAATATGCCCTATTTTTTATTTTTTACCCATCTTCGATTTGCCCTATACCAAGACCTCTATTTTGCAGAAGGAGGTTATTGAACATGGGTGCCCCTTTGCTTGACCTCTTGGGAATATGCAGAGTAAAGTGCTCTATTTCAGATTGCGCCTTTATATGTAGGTCTGGGTGATTAAAAACGAGACCTTATAACCACAGTGCTTCCTAATTGAGATGTCACAGGATCTTTTTTTAATTGCTATTTTTCATTTGTCACACTTCACACTTGTTCTTTATATCTTACTCTCGGGTTGAGGTTCAAGCGCTCGGACATTCGACTACCTCCATCACCTGTAAAACAAAAAAAAAGGAATTATGGAGACAATGAGAATAAACACACTGAGAAGGCTAATCCTTGTCTCTCATCTCTCAGGTTCATCCTCTCCCCATACCTCTGCTACTCCATATTAGGAAATGCTACAGAGCATCTCATGGGCTTTCTACATATAACCTAAATCTTTCACTTTGCTTGAAAAATGGCTGACTGAGCCCACCCCAAGAGGCCGACGCAAGAAAAATGTCGACCTGGCTCACACCAGCATCAGTTTGCTTATTAAATATGAGATTTCCTGCCTGCATTCGTCAACTTTCTCTCTTCACTCTCTCTCTCATATACGATCTCCCCTCACATCCCTGAGGCCAAATGCCAGCCCCCGAGAGCCTCGTGTTTTTTAGCATGAGACTACATAAATCTGAATATATTTGCTTCATTGCTAACAAACTGAAACACACAACGTCTCTCTGCACTAGCCGAGGCCTAATGCCAATGAAGATGACTTTTCACATCACGGTATAAATACTATAGTGTGTGGTACATTATGCCATGATAATAAATACCGAATACTAAATACCAATGCTGAAGTAAGTAACAGACAGGAACCTGAGGAGCAAACCAGGAACCCTGGAGCTGTGAGGCGGCGACGCTACACGCTACCCCACTGTGCAGCCTGTTTGTCAAACTAATCGAGATAATGAAGAAATTAAAGAAAAAATGATGCTTTTTTATTTTTTTTGACAAAAACACGCATTGAGCTTTCATTCTGATTTGTACAGCCGTAGTCAGCCTGACATTAAAGACCCAGATGGAGCGATAGCAGCCCTATAGATATCCACTTCAGTAGAGGAGGAGCCGGAAAGTGGAGGAAAGCGATTGAAAGAATACCGCATGAAAAAAAGCACATGGAAATTCTAGCGAACGTAGGAGAAAGGCACACAAGGAGCAGACGGATGATTAATGAGTGCGAGAAGAGGAAGGAAATTGAATAGAAGTTAGAGATTTGAGGGCTGGAGATATTTTAGAATAAGGAGATTTATCTGAACTAATCCTCATTCCAATTACCACCTGCTGTTCTCTTCTCAACATCCCAAATCCAGCCACCTGTAGCATCCCGAGGAGGACATTCTCTAATAACAGAGCCTCACTGGAACCACTGATCATTTTCTTCTGTCATTGTCCAGGAGGTCATATGGCACGATGGTGATGAGCGCTCTGAGGTCGCCTCTCCTCCCTACATTCTCTTTCTTTCTTTCTTTCTTTCTTTCTTTCTTTCTTTCTTTCTTTCTTTCTTTCTTTCTTTCTTTCTGCAGTGTATTCCCAGGTTTGCAGTTAATTATACACAGATGGTTGGCTTACAGCAGGAGGAAAGAGGACGGAGAGGGCGGAGAGGGCTGGTGTCCAACACAGGAGCAATACACAAATAAGACAGGAGAATCAGCGCTATTGGTACACACACACACACACACACACACACACACATCCAATCTCATACAAGGAGAATTAAAAAGAGAGAATGATAGAGAGTCAGACTGAGCAAAAGAGGAGTTCTGGAACTATGAAAAGGGGCATACTGTAATACTGGAGCTGACAGAATAGGAAGGAACAGAATAAATAAATACAACAGAAACTTATTCTATTTCAGAAACAATTTATTCACATTATGCCACTTAATTAACCTGGAGTCCAGAGCACTCGGGGCATTCAAATGCCAATCAGCCCACAACAAATGTCTTCAGACTGGGGGAGGAAAAGGAGGAAGCACAGAGAGAACATGCAAACTCCAGGTTGGAGGTGAGAATCAAACCCCAACCCTGGAGGTGTGTATGTGTTCAGTGGTACAAACCACACCACAACTGGCTAAGATTTTGGATAAGACCCAGTAGCAGAAATGAAACAATTCAGTGTCACCCAGAAGAGGATGAGTTCCTTTAAGTGTTTGGTTCTTCTCTAGGTTTCTCCTGACATTTTGCTCAACACCGTCACCTTTGGTTTGCTCATTAGAAATATATTTAAAAAAAAATCATATTCATTTGAATTATAATATTTTCCAGAACTCTGTTAAAGTATACAGCGATTTTTTTAATGCGTTTTTGAAAATATCTGTACTGTATATGTGTGGACGAGGCCTGAGTGTGAGATCCTGAAGGCTCTGCTGAAAGGAGTGTGACATCTACAGAGTGGAGAAGAGTGGAGATTCTGTGTTCTAAATAAGAGCAGTTGAGACATTGGATAACTGTGGCTGCTGACTCAAAGGAGAGGAAACACACTTGATTAGGGTTAGGACAATCATGTGTGTGTGTGTGTGTGTGTGTGTGTGTGTGTGTGTGTGAGTGTGTAATTGGTCTATACAGTATATACATAATTGGTATATACAGTATATATAGTGCACTTCACTGCAAGAAAAAGGGACAATCATTTTCTGGTCTAATATTAAATTGGTGAATGGAATTAAACTTTATGTAGAAGATAACTTACATGGTGTGGACTGATAGCCGTGTTCGTAACGTAAGTATTCAGTAGCCACTAACAGTGTTGATATACTGCTGTGTCACTCATCCTGATGTCACACAAACTACCATACCACCATCATCAAACTGTTGGTTGTGAAAAATCCATCATCAAACTTTTATTTTTATGGTCCCTTTCTAATGATGGACAGCATAGAGAAGCTGAAAGAGAGTGTGTTTACTTAGTAATTGTGTTTAATTAGTGTGTAATTCTTCTTGTTCAAGTGATTACAGCTAAAATTGTGACTTATTTTATTTTACAATTGTTTATACTTCAATAACAGGAGTTTTTCAGAGTATTTCAGTATATAATGTATTTTTCATGGTTTTCTAAAATCTAAACAAAACAATGCTACAATTCAGTTTAGTTTGTAAAACACAAATTCAGGATATTAATTATACATTTAGAATTTATCCCTAATGAGCAAGTCAGAGGTGATGGGGGCGAGGAAAAGCTACATGAGATGATATGGGGAAGAAACTTTGAGAGAACCGTGACACTAGAAATAAATTTCCTTCTATAACTGTGTATTAAAAAGTACAGGAAGTAAATCCATCACAACTTCAAGTCTTCCAGCAACAATTTATAACTCAGAAATAAATTTCTACATAAGCATATTTGAACACCCATCATTCGTCCAGCACGAGGTAGAGCTTCTCCATACCTTTCACACACACACACACACACACACACACACACTCATACTGAGAGGTGCATCCCACCAACACACTGTCTTCCATCACACTGACAATGCCTCAGCTGTGTTCAGAGAAAATAAGCAAGAAGAAGTGAGGTAGGAAAGAAGGGAGGAGGACAGAGAAGACGAAGGGGGGCCCAGTAGTGGAGAAAGCAGAACTGACAGGCTGAAGAGTAGCTAGCAGGAAAACATCAGTGGAAAACTCATCACAATGCTCGGCAATAGAGCAGCTCCCACGGTGCTCGGCAGGCTTCCTATCTCTGAGGCTGGAGGCAGGTAATAGGAAACTGTAATCATAAAGACGGGGAGAGTTGAGAGCCACAAGAGCTTCCTCCATTCACCCTCACTGCAGTGCTCAAAAAACCCACGTCAGACTGAAGACAGAGATTTAAAATGAGAGAGAGCGTGAGCTTGAGAAAGAGAGGCAGAGAAAGAGAGAGAGAGAGAGAGAGAGAGAGAGAGAGAGAGAGAGAGAGAGACTTCCACTTAAAAGCTGTGGTTCAGGAAATCTGGCTCGGATAAACAAGTGAAAAGAGTCAGTTTGAGAGAGATGCTGGATGTGTCGTACAGCAACAGGAACCAAAACAGTCAGAATAAATAAACCAGCATAGAAACAATAATAGCAGGTAATAAGAGCATTGTCATAATTGATGCTAATTTAAAGAAATGGATGATTTCTGGGCTTCTGCTATGTGTTTGTGTATGCAGTCCTTCCATATGCAAGGCATGCTGGGTGAGAGCTACATTGAATTGGAAAGCCCAAGAAAAGCTGCACCTCCTGGGCTGAGGCAGAGCATGAGATTTTAATGCTTAATTTCCACAAGCCTGCTTGCGTTTAAACAGATTTGGCAACTGAACTTCATATTTATTCATTGAAACACGGAGAACGCGGAGTAACAAGCTTCCCCCTGCATGAACACTCTTTGGTTAAATCCATCAGAGCCTCTCAACAGTACAGCAGGTGTTTATGTATTTATGCTGTTTTTCTAACAAGCAAGGAAGAGAAGATGGGAAGAGAGAAAAATAACTTCTTGTTTTCAGGACTCGTCTTAATAGCTTCCGTCTGTTGCATAAGCTGGGCATGATGGAGAGTGTGCTTTATAAAAACAGATTGGTTCGACTGTTGACATCTCTGGGGTTCTGCAGCGCAGAATAGTGGTTTAATCCTCACTGGATGATATCAAACTTACCAATCTATCTCAGTGTTCATCTCACAGTTCAAAGCACGTGGGATGAAAGTAGCTCTCGAGCATAAGAAAGAAGTCATTTCACTGGTTGGATGATGGTATGTTGGAGATCCCAGCTGAATAGACAGCAGAAAATTTGTTAGAGCGTATACTAAAAAAAAATATATATAAATATATATAAAATATTCAACAGGTTGAAGGAAAGTTAGACTAAGCTTAGTTCCCCATGTTTAAGTTTTCCAGCATCTGGGATACAAACATGACTAGATCCACCCTTAACACCCTTGTAAAGCCTGGGCTACTCTATGGAGCTGAAACATGGGGAACAATACCATCGTATATCATCAACACCTGCCTCAGAAAGAATCCCTTTGGATACACCGACCTGACTCCATCAGCAACCACAAACTGTGGTAGTAAATAGGACAGCAGGTGGAAGAGGTAGAGAAACTCCAGAGGTGCTGGAGGTGAATTGATCAGACTTTCCACAAAGCTACATCCAGCATAATAATGCAGATCACACCAGGAACCCACAAGGAACCGAGCTGCCCAAGGATCTTCTGACATCACGACCTACAGGCAGAAAAAAACTTCAACGATAGGACCAGTATCAAAAATGCCTGGCAACCTCTCCTAATAGGGCTTCACACATGATGATGATGATGAGGATGATGATGATGATGATGATGATGATGATGATGATGATGATGATCACTGTAGCTTCCTTTAAGCTTAAATGGTCAGCAGAATTATTTTAAATTGTGGGTTATTTTTATCAACCTTCCCTTTTGATTGCTAATGTTTTAATGCAGGAATTCATCTATAATTAATTGACTTAAGGCTAAAGTGCTTCTGAAATTAGAAAAAGAAGTGTTTGAGAGCTTTTTGCACTCATCCATTAGTGTTTTTACACTAATGTTATTGTATATTTAGTTTTGGAGTTTTTTATTTTGTAGTTCATCACCTGAAAGACAAGGATCAGCTTCGTTACTAACACAGTAACAGTATTGTGTAATAGTAACAGAAGCTGCAAATGCACGTGTAAGCAATAAATATGAGCTCTTCGGTGTGTTTTTGGCTGCATGCTTTCTCATACACTTCAACACTTAATGATTGGTTACGAAAAAAAAACACTAGTTTATTTATTTTGATGAACACAACCACTCGCTCTTGGAGGATTTTTTTAACTTTCATGGTCTTGTTATCGGTTTTCGAGTGATGGATTAAAGCGATTCAGTCATTAAACTCTGAGACTGATGCAAACATTAATTAAAGAGATTAGCGAACAATCAAAAAGAGCAGGTGAGTTCAGGGTTAAAACACAGGTGCAGGTCAGGCAGAACAAATAGGGCACAAGGAACTAAATAAGGAAACTAGGTCAAAACCAAGAGAGCATAAACTGTAACCAGTCCTTGCTTTCAGAATGTCAGAAACTGAGCAGAAACTGAGCAGAAACTGAGCAGAAACTTCTCGAATACTTAATGAATGAAAATCTGGTGTGTGTGAGATAGTGTGTGTATGTGTGTTAGTGTAGCTTATGTTTTGTGCTTGCTATAATCATACTTATCTTTGAGTCATCCGTTATAGGTAGTGACTAATTACCCCACTCTCAGCTCAAACGCTAGTCAGCTAGTTTACAAAACCACATTCAAACTGTTTCTATTCAGCAGGGGTGTGGGGTTCCTCAAACACTATTGGCTGTGGGGTAAACCAATCAAATCTGACCACTTAATTCAAATAGAAATACGTAAACATACAAAATCTAACCACAGCTCTTAAGCTTTTTCTCAAGGATTTTGAAAATATATACTTGGCTTAATAAAGAAAAGAAAAAAACAAGGCAAGCAATCGAAATGTGAGAAAACCAGATAGTTTAAAAAACAAACAAACAAAAGACAAAATCTAAAGGGTGAATATTAGAGGAATAAAAGATCAAAAGTCATTCAAAGGAGATCGATACTGGCAAAAAGGTCTCAGGACACTGTAGGGTAAAGGACATAGACAAGCAACAGACAGAGCAAACTGAGAGCTTCTGAAGCTGAAGAGCTGATTAATAAATGTGGTGTGGATGAACGTGAGCGATTGGAACAGAAATCCAGAAAGAAATTGGCAGAAATTAATCAAGACAAAACCTGGTCCAGTTTCTATGACTTCATATCATATTTTTTGAGGGAGGTTATCAAAAATATTAGACAATTGATCAATTATTATAATTTATTTATTTATTAATTTATTTATTTGTTAGTTTATTTGTTTATTTATTTGTTTGTTTGTTTGTTTTATTGTATTGTAATCATTTTGTTTATTTATTTATTTATTTATTTTTACAATTGCACAAAGCGCTAAAATGCACTACATGCCCAAGTATAGAACTGAAATTTAGGATGCCATTAGGATTCCACTTTTAATGTACATATTCTCGGGTAAAGCGAACCTTCACAACCTTAACAATCTACCGAATGTTTAAAACAACTTAAAACTCTGGCATATTTGCTATAAATACTTTAGCTTGAAAATAACAGAAAAGTTTTTTTTCTATCGTCGCATTCTGGTGTAAATCCATTTAACATCTGATGCTTAAAACATTCTTCTCTTTGAGTCATCTGTTATAGGTAGTGAGTTCACACACACACACACAGTGTAAAGTAACTCTCTACATTGCAGCAATATTCACCTAATCCTTAACACTGAACACATTTACTCCTATGAAATATGTAGAATATTAAATTAAAATAAAGATGGATAGAAGAAAAATGAACTCTCGCTTACTTGCGTACTTTCAGAAAACACAGGGGTGGGGTGTAATAATTCAGGGACACAGGGAGCAATGTGGGATTTCACCTTGGATTGGACACACATACTGTACACACACATACACATGGTGTAGACATGGTGTATTAATATTGGAGTAGAAGAACTCGAGTGTCCTGCACAGAGCCCTGACTCTGACTCAACACCACTGACCTCCAGCTGAACCCCAGACCTCCTCACACTTATAACATCAGTGTCTGATATCACCAATGCTGATCTCACTGTCTTCTTGTCTTTTGTCTCACTCTGTGTACACCAGGCTTCACAGATGCACTTTATGTGGCTAAGTCCTTAGCTCTGTCTTTGTTTTAGCACCATGATCCTGGAGAAACATTGTCTCATTTCACTGTGTACTGCAACAGCTATATATAGTTGAAATGACAATAAAAGCTTCTTGACTTGACTTGACTAATAATCTTGTAGCTGAATGATCTCAAATCCACACAGACACACACCTTTTTTTGTACATTGTAACTTTACTGTAAACACCAGGTCCTATTTCTGATGTTCAGTAATAAAATCTTTAATTTTCTTTATGTGTATTAACAGCTTTGTGCACGTCAAAACAGAAAAATACAACACACACACACACACACACACACACATACACACACACACACCTTCAGAACAACATCACTTTTTACCTTTTTACTTCTTGGTTGGTCCACTCATGGCATCTGAAACCTAAATGCTGTACTTTGTATTATGGAAATAAGTCTTTGCTTCTTTTTAATAAGTTTGAAAGTGGAACATTTCTACGGCTCTAACTTGTAAAGACAGACAGAATATTACAATCCATAAGTGTGGGTGACTTTATCTGCTGAGGTGTGAAAAGAGAGATGTTGGGAGAGAGAGAGAGAGAGAGAGAGAGAGAGAGAGAGAGAGAGAGAGAGATTCCTATCATGTCTAAAAAGTTTAATCAGTTTATAGAGAAAATAAATGAAAGGTAATTTGTACCCAGTGCTGTCAGTATAGTAATCATGTCTCTTCTTAACTCAGAGATCAAATTAGCAAAACTCACCATTTACCCAAAAGCACATTTACAGAATCCTCCTATTTGTATTTTAGACCTATTGCAGTAAAACTCCCATTTCACTGATGTCCAAACCTTTAAAGGAAACTTATTCAGTAAGAGCTTTCCGTCTCGTGTACCGTCTTGTCTATGTATCACGTGTAAACAATGAGGAAATATTTTTGCAGCTGAAATGCAAAAAAGATCAACTTCATGTTTTTGTGTACAAATTTGTAGGTGAATCATTTCAGCTGTCGTGCCATCATCAGAAAGACTCTCTCTCTCTCTAAACTCACTCTCTCTCTCTCTCTCTCTCTCTCTCTCTCTCTCTCTCTCTCTCTGTCTCTCTCTCTCTCTCTCTCTCTCTCTCTCTCTCTCTCTGTCTCTCTCTCTCTCTTTAAACTCTCTCTCTCTCTAAACTCTCTCTCTCTCTCTCTCTCTCTCTCTCTCTCTCTCTCTGTCTTTAAACTCTCTCTATCTCTCTCTCTCTTGCCCTCTCACTCTCTCTCTCGCTCTCTCTCTTTTTAAACTAACTCTCTCTCTCTCTCTCTCTCTCTCTCTCTCTCTCTCTCTCTCTCTCTCTCTCTCTCCCTCTTGTTTTGACATACTTAGAGAACTTAAATTTTAGACATGGTTTCTGAATGTGCATGAAATAAGTTTTTTTTTTTTTTTTTTTTTTTTTTTTGTCTAATTCAGCTTGGCCTGATAGTTAGTGTTCCTCTTTGGACTCCCAGAAGATTTGGACAGAATTCTGCCTGCAGGGAGACTGGGAGATGTTTGTCCCATCTACAGCAGTCTGCCTGACATCCGTAAAAGGCAAAAGACATAATAATATTGTATGGGAACCTCCACTTACCTTTAATGGCACAGAAGGTTCTTCTGCTTTTCTGTTTTAGTGATTTCAATGTCTTACCAAAGCCACCTGAAGCAGTCATTTATCAACTAAGGTAGTCATAATGTACAGTGTGTTCTAGGGCAGTGTTTCACAGTGTGAAATGTGTCTGCTTTCCTGTAATCTGGCCTTCTATGGAAAATCATTATCTTAGATCCTGTCTGATTCTCTCTAGAAAATGATGTGTTGGAAAGCACAAAAATGTCCTGAGTGACTTTAAAAAAGACCAAATTATGATGTCTGGACGACTGGACAAAGGACAGTAGGATGAGTGGTGAGAGGTGGATGATGGATGGATGAATGGGTGAATGGATAGATGGATGGATGGATGGATGGATGGATGGATGGATGGATGGATGGATCAATGGATGTTAGTATATGAATATATGTTAGATAAATAATTAGTTAATAAACATATTAGCATATGTCCTACAATAATAAAATGATACAGTCAATACAATAATAATACTAAAAAATGGCATGGATGTTTGCACCAGGAATGCTGATTTGATTATTTCAAGAACATCTGATCTTCTTTACACACAAATGTCTGTAAAGTTCACCCAGACCCAGAGTTCACAGACTGACAGTTCTGTGGGTGAGAGCAGCTAGGTAATAAGAGAGATCAGAGGAAAATGGTCAGATTGGGTTGATATTTATATAAGATGGATATAGTTAGTATCCCATCATGCACAATACACTAAAACTTGTGGTGGAAAAGAGCAGAAGACCACATCAGTTTTCAGTACTGACAGCCAAAATATGAGGATGTCACTGGAACAGACTAAAGCTGAAGAAAAAACATCACCTGATCTTTTTCCAATCTTCAAATATCCAGTATACAACAATTGATGAATCATCATCATCATTATCATCATCATCATCATCATCATCATCATCATCTTGCTGTTGCTATGACTTCTATTACATTTTCCTCCTGGCCAAAACAGTACATCTTCATCTTGCTCACTTTGTGATTAATTACTGATAACCCTAGTGTATGGTGATTTAAAGGTGGGGTCTCTGTTGTTTGAGAAATTCTTCAGAAAACTGAGTCGGCACGACAAACAAAACAAAAATTAAAACTAAGGTGTAGCCAATGAGCAGAAAGGGGTGTGTCTTGTTAATATGGGCGGAGAGAGTGTTCAGTGCGCATGTGCAACATTGACACGGAGGATAAAAACAAAGAAAGAAAGCGAAGAAAGGCTTACGATAAGACAAGAAGTAGGACCCGTGTTAATATAGGATCAGCTTTCCAGCACTGGAGAGAACTGAAGGAGCGGGAAGTTGGCCGCATATTCACAGATTGGAGTTTCCTGAGTCAATAACTCCTGAGCTAAATGCTGTTACTAACTAATAACACCTCTTTTCTATCGTAGTAATGTAGAGAGGCAGCTACAAAAAAACCACTTTACTTAAGACGCCGTTGTAAAACCACTTTACTTAAGACGCCGAGGTCGCTTTTTTCCTTCTCGATAGGTGAGTAACGTTGGTTTTGCTTTGTTTCACAGAACTAATATATGCCGTCCTTTGCATGATTATGCTTGTGTGTCATTTTTGCTTGTTTGTTTATCTGCAATCGTATTGTTCTTCCTTCAGCTATGATAAAGACACAGTTCTTTCCCTTAGGGCCTTTTTACACCTGGTCACTTCATGTGTTTTCTCTGATCCGATAACTATCTGATTTGTTAAAACTGTTCCATTTACATTAGGCTACATAAATTGGCGAATCGGATATCAATCCGATATTTCTACTCCCGCCCAATATGCAAATATAATTTAACTCATTTGACAATTGACATGTAACATGTTTTGGTGTATGCGGTTGCTACAAAAAACAGCATTTGCTGTTTGCTGCATTTTCGCTGGCGGCAGCAGTGCATTTTAAGACCAAATGAGACACCTGGATGAAAGATCGGAGCAGCACTGATGGGAAAACATATTTGTTTCTGGCGCGATGCACGACTCGTGAGTCACCTGCGAGTGACGTACTTCCATTTGGGAGGAGTATAGCGCTGACGTATGTGGCTTGAACAACCACATTCATTTGCACCTGTCCAGTTTCATCTGAAATGCCTCCCAGACCACCTCCTGAAGTGGTTTGAGCGATCGGATTTATATCCGTCTCGAAACCGTTTCGAAGTACGTAACCCCCTTAGTTGCCTGGGTTACGTATGTATGTGTGGGCGGAGCTATCAATACAGGGGTGGGGCCCATTTGGGTTAGGGGCGTGTTTGTTTTGGTGATTTTATGTCAACATTGGCTTTCAAACAACGGAGACCCCACCTTTAACCTTCTGCAATGCCACAGCATCAGTAGCACTCCATACACAGTAACACTCCAGATGTTTACCTTACTGGTCATCTACATATCTTCTGGATGTCTAAACAACATTACAATTAATCAAACTGAGCCAATCAAATTAAGAGCAGGAAGATGTTTGATTCAGCATAACCTTACAGGTTCCAGAATCATTCAGCAGGAGCGAGTGGAGAGAAATCGCACTGCAGCATGCCGTGGCGTGATCAAAGATTCTGGCAAGCTTTGTGGTTTGCTTAAAACTAAGCAATTACAAAACAAAGAGATGGAGTCTTGGGACAGTTTGTTTATTGTCTGCTGCAGTAAAGTGAGATTAGAAAACAAAATGGTGTTCCAGATAGAATAAATAAAGACATATCCTAGACGTATATGCCCAAACCTCTACACACAGCAACCCCCTCCTTACCCCAGCTAGACCTTCAATTTACCCCACACCTATTTTCAATAGCATAAGTTGCCAAGTCAGCAGTTTTTGTGTCATCAGCAACTGCTATGTTCAACATATAGCTTTAAATATGTTGTATTGTTGTAAACGTCCATATTTGCTGATGTGATTTTGAGAGCCGTCTGGATTTGATAAATCAGTTTAAAATAATAAAAATTCATTGTAACATTGTTCCATTCCAAAAAAAACAATATGTTTGTTTTATAGTGTTTTTAATACCCAATAATGTCACAGTTTGACCCGAACAGAACCAAAGGGTCCAAAGAGTAAACTTATCAAAAGGGTTAATTGACAATTAATAATAATAATAATAATAATAATAATAATAATAATAATAATAATAATAATAATAACATTCCCCTATCCTAATTCTTAGTATTTACTTTAGTGCTTACTTTATGTAAAGCACTGGACCATCAAGGATGGGGTTTGGTTTGATCTCCACCTCAAAAAATCAGCTCAAAGACATAAATTGTAGGCTGACTGCCATCTCGAAATTGACTTTAGTGTATGAATTGGTGTGTGTGTGTGTGTGTGTGTGTGTGTGTGTGTGTGTGCGTCTTGTACCCCTTGTTCCCTGACAAAGGCTTCTGGTTCCCTGTAACAATGTGTAGTATAAGTGGATTGAAGTATTTCCAATATTTAACATTTTCCAACATAAACAGAAACTAAAAAGACTGTTACCTGTTTTTACTTTGAACACTGACATGTTGGAATGACATCACAGAAATCCCAACTCTCAAATGATTCACCACTCTGACTTTCTGAGTATGAATTACAAGTTGGAGAACCATTCAAATGTTCAGACATCTTTTCCATGATCCCACATGGACATGAATAGCCATTGGTTAGGATATTAGGGCTGCATAGATGGTCTCACCAACATGTAACCACCAATTAATAAGTGGAGTGAAATCAGCAACAAGTCAACAGAAGAAATGAAATCTAAAAGATTGCAACAACGGCACAGTGGATTAACCGTAAAGATTTTGCACAGCTACAACTACTCAAATCTACTGTATAACACTATAGTCGAAGCTCACTGGATTTCTGGTGTGAAAAGAGAAAAGTATTTGGTGCAGTTAAAAAAAATGGCACCAAAAAACAAGCAGGAAGTGCACTAAAATCTTTACATCTCAATCACTGTCTAACACCAAAATCCTCTTGATTTAATGACTACAAGGATCTTCTGTCTTTCTCTCTCTCTCTTACTATTTCTGCCGTCTCTCTGGTCCTTTTGTTCTTCAGAGCAGCTGGGTTTGAAGAGCTTCACTGAGCGCATGTCTGGACTAGTGCTGGAGGAAGATACAGAGGGATTGTGTGTGTTCGCCTCACCACAGATAAAAATAAGCCTTGAATTTGCAGGCTAAACATAACCACACCAGTGTTACCCACGAGAGGGAAAAAAAAAGATGTGATTTTTTTTTTTCTTGTTTTCTTTTTCTTTATCTATAACTACTTCCCAAAGCCTCAGGAATACTAGATATGTTTGGCAAGATTCTACGGTTGTCTTTATTCTCCCACATCAAGTCCTTTCATTATAGTTTATAGGAACACGGTTTTCTTTTGTCATTCTAAATGATGACTCAAGCTGAAGGATTAAATAGTGATAAAATATGTACAGATATACATCTAACTGCATAGATCTGAAAGCTGGCACAACATCAGAGCGCTGTGTAATATTTTATAAATCAATGTGCGAAAATTAACTGAAACTCTGCATCCGATTATTTTCAGTAAGCCTGATATATCTGGTATAATTTAGTAACCAATTAATATGCAGAGATTACTGCATTTCAAACGATCTCCGAGTTATTTGTCTATTATTCGACTTTTCCCGTTGCTTTGAGTTACGTGCTTTATTTGACTCTTTTTTCCAGGCCAGGATGAGTGCGTCCCTGAATTAAAATGAGAAGTGCATCTGTGGGTGCACTGACGCTTCTGCCATCTGTCCTAGGAATCAGATTTACACTCCAATATCTTCATAAGTCTTTCTTACACACACGCTTACACACACTGGCAGAGCAGCACATGGACCGAGACGCACCCAATGACACCTGAAGGTCCCGGTTCCAGCTCCAGGGCTCAGTGATCTGAGTGAGTGATGTGTGTTTTAAAAAGGGCTGCCAGTAATGGTGGAGTGGATGAATGAGAGAGAGGAAAGAGAGAGAGAGAGAGAGAGAGAGAGAGAGAGAGAGAAAAGGAAAGGAGAAAACCGAATCTAAGAGGAAAACTAAAGCACCTTTATCAGAGAAAAAAGATCAGAACAGGAAAGGAGAGGACGAGAGAAAAGTAAGGGAAGAGGAGCGAGAAAAAAGAGTAAAAATATCCGCAGACTGAAGAGAGAAAGCGAATTTGGAGATGAAGCCGGAGATATAAGCTTCTATCTATCAGCCGACGAGAGAGCCACCGGGAATGAACTCAGAAGTCTGCTGAATTATATTAAATCTGTTGTCAGGTCTAAGCACTTGTCTATCTCAGCCTGGTGTTGCAACCGATTACTTACAGACTCCTCAGACAGAAAACTAATGGCTTTCTAAGATAGAGAGTCAGATTGGATGCAACCACTATAGAAGATTAGAAGGATAATTTCGAAAGATATTTTCGGGGGAAAATTGGAACGATATTTTCGGGGGGGGATTTATGAAAATTACTTTTGGACCATTACTGAAGCAGAAGCTCTGAAATTTTGTTTTTGCTCTAAAAATGGCTCTAAAAGAGTGTCATATAGTGAATATATAAACGGACATACAGATATTACAGTAATAACTCTGCTCTTCTATATTTTTGTAGCATTCTGAGAATTTGATCATGAGTGTGAGGATTTCACCATAAATTCTACCTTTTTTTTTTTCCAGCATTATTATTTAACATAATTTTTAGCTGCACTAAGACAAACATTTGACATGCTAGCACTTTCAAGTATACTTAAAGGTAGGGTCTCCGATATTTGAGAAATGCTTCAGAAAACTGAGTCGGGACGACAAGCTAAACAAAAATCAAAACAATGCACACATGTGCACTGAACACTCTCTCCTCCCATATTGACAAGACCCGCCCCTTTCTGCTCATTGGCTACACGTTTGTTTTGATTTTTGTTTTGTTTGGTGGACTAATGCAGTTCTCAGAAGCAGACCCCACCTTTAAAGAGAAGTACACTAGGCACCAAGTGATAGATACATAACATATACGATGCTGTACATATATAAATATATGCTCGGATCCTGCATGAGAATAAAATTCAAGATGGCCGACGACATGGAGTTGGACGAGAGGTCTTACAAATATCTTTAAAATTAGTTCACGTTGAAGTGAGTTCATTAGTTTCAACAAATTCACTGTATTCTGTTAAAGCCATTCTATTTCAGATGAGGCTACCATTCTATCGTTAGTCTACTGTAGTGTGTCATTTGGGATGCAGCTTTAGTTTTTTCCCTAAATTAGATGAATTATATTTTAATGGAAGCAAGAAGAATCTATATTTTATCCAGAATTTGATAATATTGTTTGGTAAAAGATGTTAAAATCTTACATCAGTTCATTTCTTCTGTATTGTAGTAAAGCAATGCTGCTCTTGTTAGCTCAGGGTTTTGTGTTCTTCTGTTTGATTTTACAAAGATTTTATTGTCAGAATCATTCTATAAGTAATGTGAGCTGAAATTCTGTGAGAAAGCTGTTAAACTAAACGAATCCCACATCCGCAGCCTTACATATCGAAGACGAACCTTTTGGCACCTTTGGTTTATACTTGTCAGGATGTCACTTTATTGTTCTATCTTTCATGAGCCTTGACATTTTCGTGAACTGGATTTCTTGTTGCAAACCATGATCCTGAAATTGATTACATTATAAACTGTTTGGTCTTAGAGGTTCAGCTATACGGTCTTTTCTCTTTTCTCTCCGTTAAGATTGATCAAACCTGAGCACATATTTTGCAGAGAGCAGTTTTTACAGTGGAGGCAGAATTCAGAGTCATTTGGCTTGAAGATGGTGGTGACTCACTTAACTGGCTGTCCAGACCACCCTCTGTTCTCTAAATGATAAGGGATACGCTAAAGGAAGGAAGTGAAGGAAGCCGTTTCTGTCGGGAATTATAGTGCACTGGTTATAATTGTACAAGTTCCGTTAGGAAATTTTGTGAGAAGGTAAAGGGTGAGGGGGAGAGTGGGGTAAGTTGTGTTTAGTCACATGACCTTCAAGAGTAATGAAAAAGACTCATTTGTCTTATAAAACTTTGTTGGGAAGAGCTTTAGTGTGTTATATTTAATATACCTAGTACCCGTTAGCACATGTCAGCAAAGTCATAAAGGCTTTGGTGAAAAGTGACACACAATCATTATTTAATTGTGCAAATTTTATTTGTTATAGAATCAAAATAGAATCAAATAGACTTTTAAAAAAGGGTAAAACAGAATAAAAATAGGGGCAATTAAAAATAGAATAATTGTGTGTGTGTGTGTGTGGGTGGGTGTGTGTGTGTGTGTGTGTGCGTGTGTGCGTGCGTGTGTGTGCGCGTGTGTTTGTGTGTGGGTGTACTTGGGGGTTTCTATTTACACACATGGTTCACACTGTAGTGTATGAGGCAGTATATCAATACACAAATATAGATAGATAGATAGATAGATAGATGGATAGATAGATAGATAGATAGATAGATAGATAGATAGATAGATAGATAGATAGATAGATAGATAGATAGATAGATAGATGTGTTTGTGTATGTGAGAGGGAGTTTGTTTTTATAAACACAATGCACAATGAAGTGTATGAGGCAATACACACAAACACAAACACACACACACACACACACACACACACACACACACACACACACACACACACACACACAGCCTATATTATTCTGTGCTAAAATAAATATCAATATTTTTCTATTTCTTCATTTATGACATTTATTCCCCTGTAATGCATCATGCATATGAAATGTAAGAAACATTCAAAAGTGTCAACGCCTACTACTAGCGTGTGTGTGTGTGTGTGTGTGTTTCAAGGTTTCCATCATCAGGGGGAAAGAGCAAGGACAGCAATCCCAGGAGAGTTGCATTACCAGATTAGATTACTGGCAGTCGTTCTTAAATCATGTTATTTATCTAAAACCTATGTAGTACATGAAAGCGATACAAGTCGTACTACTGACACTGTTCTCCTGGCTGTGGGCAACACACACACCCCTGAACATGACAGATTTATTTATTAAAATTCTTTTTTTTTTCTATTCTTTTCTGCAATTATATTTCACTAAATCTATCAGTTCTGTAGTTTTTAGTAAATTGCACACAGTCACTGACTTTTCTTTAAAGCTCAAGGTTAAAGTGACTGAAGAACTCTTGTGATATTAGAGGACAAATAATAGATGACCGTGTTCCTGGCTTTCAGTGTATTAAAGAGTGCTGTGACTGGAAGGGCCAAGATATTTAACCTGTGCCTGGAATAAAAAGAAATACTACTGGAATAAAACAGATACACAAAAAATCCATCCTGCCTTTAAAATATTGGTTGTCTCCAAAAGCAGATCATGATTGAATTTTGCTAGAAATTTCAGATGATGCAAAAAAAAAAAAAAGAAAAGAAATAAATAATAGTAATATTCTTGATTTACATGTGAGCTTCTCAGTGCTGGGATTCGTCACATATATAAACCATACAACATTTAGTTGAATCAAACTCTTCTGTTGACAGAAAAAGACAGAAAATAAGTTCAGATAGTTCAAATATAGTGAGCTGAAAAAAATGTCCTTGAAGTGGTGGTAATGTGCCAGAGTTATAATTCACAGTGATCTCATGCAGGTTTTAAAGATGGAAACAATACAGACAATCAGTCTCTAAAATATGGTCCTAGATGCCTCAGTCTGCCTGTTTCTTTTTGGGTTTTTTTTGTGGTCCCAGTCACCAACCAGCAATCTGCTCCAGGACAAAGCGACCATTTTGAATACTTCTGCTACGGACAATCCACCTCTAACCTGAGTGCCAGCGCGAGTGGGACTCAAGATCGATGAACACTTGGTAGCGGCGCCATCTGGACCCGGTTTGTTTTCTTAGCAAATGAAGCTAATTAGCAGATATTCTGAGGTCTTTTGGGTGGGCTGTGTTTCCAGTACCAGTGAAGCATGGATGAGAAACTAGCACTCCAATATTAGATGTGTCACCTTCATCACCTGGTCTTCCTCCCACTCCATTACCTCTGTGTGTAGAAGGCGCTTCGACTCGATTAGTCTTTCTGGAAGATTTTTTCTTCTTCCAATTAAGGCAATATAGTAATATTACAGCTAACATCTGCAAATGATCTTTATTAATGAATAATTTGTTTGTTTAGTTTGTCATTTTTATCATTAGACCAGTGGCCTGAATTGTTTCTGGATTTGATTTAAGGGCACTGGGGGTCATTTCAGGTCAGACGTCTGTTGACAATAATGACAGACGCAGGTATCTTACGTCCCTAATATGAGCCACATAGGAAGGACGAGTATATAGCTTATGCTACAGTTGATTTTTGAATATTAAATCCATTGTCAACTCTCTAGATCCTTTTAAACAACCTGCTACGTTACTCTGAACGCTGTTAGAGGTATTATACAGTATGGAAACGTTGACAGAGTGACAGAAAGCCAGATGGATCGGCAGCCATGTGTGTTTAAACACACTAACTGTTAGCGGCAAGGCCAAACTTCTCCTTTAAACGCAATCAGGCAGGCCGCTGCGGCGGCCAACATTCTGTGGCTGCTGTTTTCATCTCAAATTGATTGTTTGCGTATAAGCAACTTTCACAGACCAGCCGGCGGAGCGGCTAAGTAAGACGAGTGCATGTTTTCAACGCCGCTGAAGCAATCAGGCCAATAAGAGAGACAGCTGCCCATATGTTCCAATAAGGATCTATTTAGCTTTCAGTTGAGAGGGAGAGAGAGAGAGAGAGAGAGAGAGAGAGAGAGAGAGAGAGAGAGAGAGAGAGAGAGAGAGAGTAATAAAGAGAGAGGCAGAGAGAAAGCGAGACAGAAAGAGAGAGAGAGAGAGAGAGAGAGAGAGAGAGAGAGAGAGAGAGAGAGAGAGAGAGAGAGAGAGAGAGAGAGTAATAAAGAGAGAGAGACAGAGAGAGAGTAATAAAGAGAGAGGCAGAGAGAAAGCGAGACAGAAAGAGAGAGAGAGAGAGAGAGAGAGAGAGAGAGAGAGAGAGAGAGAGAGAGAGATAGTAATAAAGAGAGAGAGAGAGAGAGAGAGAGAGAGAGAGAGAGATAGTAATAAAGAGTGAGAGAGAGAGAGATAGTAATAAAGAGAGAGAGAGAGAGAGAG
>NC_083460.1:19635203-19680203 GCF_030014155.1 Tachysurus vachellii
TACTTGGCAATGATGCAACGTACGGCGGTTCTAGACACTGTGAAAAGCTTGGAAATGGCAGTATAACCTTCCCCCTTATCATGAGCCTCCACTATCTTCTTTCTGAGCTCAAGACTGATTTCCTTTGTCTTTGGCATGGTGAGTAAAAGTAGTCTCTCCCAATAATGTGTTCAAGTGCCCTGTTCCTTGGAGTCCTTTAATGCTGATTGAATGCCCAGGTGTTGTTAGGAAGCCAATTGACTGCACAGGTGTGGTTTGAAAGCTGATTGATTAATTAGGTGTGTTTTGAAAGCTGATTGATTAATTGGGTGTGTTTTGAAAGCAAATATTCACAAGGGGCTAATATTTTTGACCACCCCATTTTCACTATATTTGATTATAAAGCAAGCCTAAAAATGTATTTTATATTCCAAAATGTACCAAAAGCTACTAAATAGCACTGGCGAATGTTTGATTATATCAAGTTTTATCAATGCTGCAAACATTGGAAAGATCTTTAGGAAAATGTTCCAAAATTCCTGGGGGGCTAATAATTTTGGCCTCAACTGTATATACATATATATATATATATATATATATATATATATATATATATATATATATATATATATATATATATATCCCACTCTCTCCCTGTCTCTCTCATGCTCTCTCTCTCTCTGTCTTTCTCTGTCTCGCTCTCTCTCATTAAACTTGAAAGCACAGCAAAACAAACACATCTAACTCCCAGCAGTTCTCAGGGCTTGAAAGCACACACACTAATGCTGATCACGCTAATATGATTGTCTCCATGCATCACACATGTCAGAGTTTGACAGTTATGTTAATAGAATATGTGTGTATTTGTCTTGTTTGTTTCCATTGCAAAGAAAAGAAAAATCGCCTCACATTATGGAATCTTGTTGATTTAGTCAGTGCAACATTATTAACCTGTTTCAATTTTTTTTTAGATACAAACAACTCAACTCCTTTTACAAGTCTTCCTTAACACGGCTGAATGATCGGGTTCATCATCATCAAGAAACCAGTATTGAATCATATCAATACAGACTGTTTCTTATTAATAAATAAAAAATTTATTCTGGAAATCTAATTCAGTTCAATTCAGGTTGATTTATTTTGCACTTTTAACAATGCACATTGTCACAAAGCTGATTTACAGAAACATACAAATTCAGAAAATATATTTTAAATTTAAATTAATCCACAGTGATTGAGCCAAAGGTGACGGTGGGAGGATTTCCGTTGTCTGAAATCAATGCTGTTGTTTTTTTAATGAGTTTTTGTTTAAAAGCCTGACAAAAGCTCAGTTGTTAACACAAGCTTGAGATATTTTCAAGTTTTGTTCTTCAACATCAGTAATTCATGATTTGCCATTTATTTTCGAGGCAGTTCAAGGCTAAATGCAGTTACAGAGGTGGTCAGGGACGTTACACGTCATCACACCGAACAGGAAAGCTCATCTGTGTTGAAGTATCAGTTCACTTATAGAGACTTAAGTGCAAAACAGTTTGTGACAATTTCAGTCCTAAAGCCATCTTCAAGGTTTCTAAGTATTTTTATTCACAGCAATACCATGAATCTCTCGGTGGTCCGTGCTGCACCGTCCTTGGCGGCAGGGAGGATTTAAATATGCCATGTGGTGTAGCGGCACTGACATTTCATTCACATGGTGTGAATTATATCCTGAAATGGTTTACTACATTTATTTAATATTCCTTTATTTCATTGTCAAAGACAACAGCATGCTGGATGTCTGCATTCTGCAGTCACTGTACTGAAGACCTTCCTAATACTCTATAATAATAGTGCTCTTATAATGCTATCGTCATAATGATAATGTTTACTATGTTATTTCATTGAGCGGTGCAACTAGGGTTCTAGTGTTCTCATCAATCTAACTTATTGTGATATACTGATATCAGACTGTTTCTCTGAATATCCTGGTATGGATGTACATTTCTTTCTATAATGTATTAATAAATAATAGTACTTCATATCTGCAATATTTCCTTCTATGCTATTTAGGAGTTTACTAATGAGAGCATGAGAGTTTAGCAGTCTTATGCAGATGACAGTAAACATGAAACTTGACAACAAATCAATTTTATTGCTGTTAAAGAGAATTTGACATTTTGTATAAAATAATGTATGGTGTATATACTGTATGCATCATATACAAGATGAAGAACGGATCGTGCTGCTCCCTGCCATGTCTTCGTTCCCATTGGTGAAGCATCGAGTCACAACTTTGTCGTGTCGCTGTATGTGTTAACAAAATCAAAAAGCATGCCGATGAAACCAGGAGGTTGTCATGGTGATTTTCTCGAACTGCAGTTTCCAAGAGAATCGGAGCAGAAGTAGCTGTGTAAGGAAAATCAAGGAAGCTGTTTGCAGACTAGAATAGGAATAGGATTGTTATCATAGATAATGAAATGTCAAAAAACTGCTGTGTATATGCAAGTAAAAAAAATATCTCATCATTATGAAACCATTATCTCAAAGCACACAACAAACATGCACACAACAAACACGCACACACTTTCTTCTTTTAATTTTCATTTGAATAAAGTAAATAAAGGTAATCATGATCTCCACATGAATTAAATGTTAATAATAATGAGCAAATGTCAAATCTAAATGTCATTATTGAATTAGAATTTTTCATTTCGAGATAAAAATATATTACATTCAGGTTCGGGAAATTTTGTCGAACTTCTATTTAAAATTTCACCACTGAAACTCTCCCATATTCACCGAGGCTGATCGTAAGCTATCTACCGTATGTTTGAGTAGAAGCTTCTCATCTCATCGTTCGCCGGGTTTCTACCATTGACATGTATTTAATACTTTGCACTATCATCTTCTGAGACCGGAGAAAAGTGTAAATGCTGTGATATATTGAGGACTCATCACAGCTGGAGTTTCTCTAGGCTCGGTGAAAGTCCTACGAACTATAAATATCAAAATCCATTGTTTAGAACACATATTGCTTTCAGTGCCTCAAATGACATTTTAAAAGTTCAACTTGGCTTCAACCTTTAGTCAAGACAGCCCTTTTAAAGCCTCAAAGGAGCCTCAAAATCTAAAAACATCTATGTTTATTGTCCTCTTATAGAGCTTAGAATTGAGCTGAAGTTAGAATTGAGACCCAAACGTTTTGTGGTAAAATATTTGTTTAATTTTTTTTCTTTTGTTTCGTTTCATTCACATCTACATTTCAGGCCGTCCAGGATAGTCTATGTCTTACTGACCCTTTGATCCGGCTGTGGATGAGGACATCCATGTATATGGTGGTCCAACATAGGAAACAACATAAGGAAAATCTTTACATCACAACAAGAAATCAAGTGCTAGAACATGGAGTGTGCCAGTTTCTACCCCTGACCCACTGTACTTGCTAATGGGGGAATGTTTTCAGTCCCAGATCTGTTTATTTTAGTTTTCTGACACATGAATGCATTTAGGAAGTATGGCTTTGCAGTGCCTTTGTTACATGACAAGCTACAATTTTTGTTGTCTTAAGAACTCCAAGAGTAAGAACTCCAAGCTGGTGAGAGAACAACACATTGCACGGTGCCATGCATAACGTTAATGGAGCACCATTAATGCACCATTAATTTTTTTCTTACATTTTTTTAAAAATCACAAGGAAGCCGTCAACCGTCAATCAGCAACAGGTTAATAAGAGGAGTAAGAGACTACGGGTAAGTCTGAAGGAGCTGCAGAGACCCACAGATCTCTTAGAAAGAATGGTAGGGGAAAAAGCCACAGCTGAAAAATAATCCAGTTAAGAACATATGCTGGAAATTTTGAAAATATATGTATTAAAGAAATATATACATATATAAGATATATTAAAATATATCTTTTAATATATAAAAGAAAGGCCTGTATGGGATTGTAACTGGCACAAAGCACTACTTTTGAAGACCCAATATTCCGAACACCATTCCCACAGTGTTTCCCATCTGGTCCTGGGGATGGTGTTCAGTGTTTCCACTGAAATCTTCATCCAATCTCAAACAAAATGATTAGTGGACCAAAACTAACGGTTGTGTCCATCCATCCATCCATCCATCCATCCATCCATCTATTTTTTTCACTTATTTGGTTCCTCAAGGCACTTAGAATCCAGAAAAGAGATATCTCTCTTTCTACTGCTTGATCAAGGGTCTTCTCCCCAATGCACATGCAACACCTCCACAAAAACACCTCCACAGTGTGGCATCAACTACATGCCCAAACATCTTCAAGAATTGCTGCTCCTCTTCATCAAAAAGAACCAGTTGATGTTGTTCTGATATGAGGTTATGATGCCTCCTGGATGCCGCCCTGTGGAGATGCTTCAGGGAGGCATCTAGGAAGCAGCCTGATCACATCTTGATTATATTTACTTGCTCTTTTTGATGCATTGGACACTGCCCACCCACCCCCAAATGTCTGAGCTCCTCACCTTATCTCTATATCAGAATCCAGACCAAGTGCAAAAGAATCTAATTTCGCCACTTGTGTCCTCGACTTTGCTCTTTCGGTCATCCACCAAAGTTTGTGACCATTGGTCTGGGTTGAGATGTACAGCAGATGTCCACCTAAATGCTGATGCTGCACTGATCTGTCTGTCAATCCCTCACTCCACTTTACACTCACTGGTGAACAAGGCTCAAAATAACTCACCCCCTGTCCTGTGTTTGAGGCAGTATCTTATTCCCAACCCGGAGGGAACGGCACATTGTTTTCCACCACGATTGTTGTATAAAGAATGTCGTGTATTAAAATAAACCTTGCAGGAAGAATCATTTCCAAGCTGCTGTTATAGATCATTAATCAACACCTCATGGGCCAGACTGAGCGGACAATTCGACAGCACTGTGGAATAACATGGAATTCACGTAAACTGCAAAACTAGGTAAACTAGGTTTTTTGAGTGTTGATCAATGTCAGGTTTCAAGTAAAGAATTTCAGAACTTGGGGCCAAGGAGAAGTCAAACCCAACAACATGGATAAAGGAAATCATTTTAATTTGATTTTGTGTTTGTGCCTTTTAATGTTACAGGTCTATAAGGGTTATGGTAAATTTTATGGCACATGAAAATAATGCAATTCTGAAGTGATGACAGATTTTTATACTTGGAGAATCAAAGAATGATGACTTAGTATTTTACATTTTAGTACTGGCCCCCTGTGATGTTCAGGTAACAGAAAATACTCTCTTTCTCTCATTGGATCTATCTATCTCTATCACACACACACACACACACACACACACACACACACACACACACACACACACACACACACACACACACTCAAACCCATTAATTTCCATTAGCTTCCTTCTGGCTGAAGTGAGCATTGGTGTTTCTCTTTGTTGGCTTTGTTTGCTTTGCCAAGTCACTCTTGCACACTAAGCTTATTTATTGTAGACACAGCATGTAAAGTTAGGGGCAACATGTGGGATAAGCTCTGTCTGGACCACTGATGTGACACTGTGAATAACAACAAACCACTCAAACACACATAGGCACACACATGCACACACGCACACACACGCACACACAGACACACACACACACACACTTATGTACCTGCATACACACAAACATAAACAAACAGTACTCAAGAGTCTCAAAACATGCTGGCTGAAAGTATTCAGTTGTTTCTGTTGTTAACTTTGTGGTCATCTAACCACTTTTTCCAATAACGTATATGTCCCAAAACACCCAGAAGTATTTTCTTAAGCTAGACTACCCAATTATGCAGAGATCTACTGCAATGATAAGATTAAATTAGTCTGTTGTTCTGGCAATCTTTCGACCTTGGAAAAGGACCTTTATCACCATGAAGGGCAAGTGAACAGTAAAAAGGGGAAGTGTGTGTTAATTACAAGCAGGAATAGATCAACTGCCTCCATGTACTATCACAATTATCCTACTTATAATTATGCTGCTTTATGGCTATTACAATATTGTATGTTGTGTATACATGCTTTGTTCACAAAGAGAAGTTGAAAGCTACATATTTGTTTTTTTCTTCTTTTTTTCATTTATTTTTCATTTCATCGTATAGCGAAGTTCTTAGCTACAGTATACGTACTTAACCACATGGTGTACATGGGGCATGTGGTAGCCTAGTGGTTAAGGTGCTGGGCTACCAATCAGAAGGTTCTGAGTTCGATCCCAGGTCCACCAAACTGCCACTGTTGGGCCCCTGAGCAAGGCCCTTAACCCTCAATTGCTCAGCTGTATAAAATAAATGTGATAATGTAAGTTTCTCTGGATAAGGGCGTCTGCTAAATGTGGTAAATGCAACATGCAGAGAATAGCTGCTCATCTACATAGACATGAATATGAACAAAACTATGCACTACAAATTCTGTAGATCAGTACAGGATATGTTCTCTTCTCCACCATGTTGAACGTTTAGGACTTCCCAGTGTGACACACATCTTTACGATCATTCCGTTACCACAGCACGAAGTCAGCATTAATCTTAAATTGAATTTCTGAAGCTTTATAAATGCTCACAAGGTCCATGTATTTTGTGTCTTTTAAAATGTGTTGGAAGCCCTACATTGGTCTGAAGTGATCCAGTGTTTGTTTGCCAGGAAGGAAAAAAACATTAAAAAAAAAACCTCAGGAAAAGTTCAAAAAAGTGCTTCTATTTCCCAGTCCTGTGGCTAAGTGCCCAATGAGTAACTTTCCACTCAAACTGACTACAGAATCTCAGTTGAGTTTAATTACATCGGGCAACGGCAGCAACGGCGGCAGCTGCCTCTTCACTGTGCCTTAAGGGGCGTCTGTAGGGGATAATGAATGGGGTTAACTCAAAGTGCGAGAGCCGTTATAATCCCATGGGTCCCCACATGTTTGCACGCACACACACACACACACACACACACACACACACACACACACACACGCACAAACTCTTCAAAGTTGTTCTCTAACCTCTACGTTTGTTATGGTTTCAACAGGATTTCTTACCTCATGCTTATAGATTCCAACAATAGGACATACGCTAGACAGACCTCAAACACACACACACACACACACCCTCCCTTTCTCACTGATTTGCTAATGAGCACCATCGTCATCAAGCTGTTGTCGGCCTTTCATCACACTGTTGACCTCCGAACGAAAGGAAGAGGATTTTTAAATGTATACAGCCAGTAGATTTTGAAGGATGCTAGTCCATTATGTCACAGCATGACCAACTTCCTGTGTTTCAGAGCATGAGCAACTTCCTTTGTTCGGCTCACACGTCCCTGAGTTGTGCTCTTCTGAACATAAACCCTGAATATTCATAACTCTGGAAAATATTCTTTCAGATGTTTGTATTTTCAAGACAATTATTACATATGTGCCCAATTTCCAGTCATCTTTTGTCAATATTTTTAGACCATCAAAGCATCACAGTGGTGAAAATGCAGAATTCTTCTTCCCGCTAAATCTAATATTTGACTTGAAAATGTCACGGCAGCTTTCATTAGCGTCTCCGAGAGGCGACTGGTGTTTTTGTGCTATTTATTTCAGGCCCGGTCTGCACTTTACCCGTGCCGATACAGCTGATCAATCACGCCTACGCCTTCCACCCGGAGTTAATTTAACAAGATAGAGTAGTTCAGCAGTCTAATAACTGGAGAAGTAAAAAATCATGAAATATATCAAAACTATCGCTCTCTGATGAAAAGAGAAGAGATGTAGCTCAGGGTTTTTTTTCTTTAGTTGGAGAAAGAAAACTTGTCTTGTCACAGTTTGGTCTAATTAATGAATAGATTGATGGTTGTAAATTTAGCACAATGAATAAGAATAGATTTAATTAGAGGTATAATGAGTTACTGGATGTGTTTACTGTGTAGTAATTGACCTCTTACGCATCATTTTATACATCTATACATTAATTACCATTTTATATATATATATATACATATATATATATATATATATATATATATATATATATATATATAAACAGTTATTATTAATTATTATTAATAATAGTTATTAATGAAGTGCATTCAGATTGTATTCAAAGTCCTTTTTTATTTTTTGCTTAATTTCAACCAAACGGTCTGAACACAGAATGTACATTTCAGTTTTTTAATAAATTTACAGACATTTCTCTTTTCACGTTGTGTAGTTTTAAGTGTAGCATCAGGCTTCAATATAACAAAATTTTAAAAAAGTAAAAGGAGGTGTGTGTGTGTTTGTCTGTGTGTGTCTGTTTGTGTGTGGGTGTGTATGAGTGTGTGTCTATGAGAGTGTGTGTGTGGGTGAGTGTGTGTGTGGGTGAGTGTGTCTCTGTGTGTGTCTGTGTCTCTGTGTGTGTATGTGTGTGTGTCTCTGTGTGTGTGTGTGTGTATGTGTGTCTGTGTGTGCATGCCTGCGTGTGTGTGCTTGTGTGTGTCTGTGTGTGTGTGTGTGTGTGTCTGTGTGTTTCTGTGTGTGTCTGTGTGTGTCTGTGTGTGTGTTTGTGTGTGTGCATGCCTGCGAGTTTGTGAGTGTGTGTCTGTGTGTGTGTACAGCATGTGTGTGTCTGTGTGTGTGTGTCTGTGCGTGTGTGTATGTGTGTGCATGCCTGCGTGTTTGTGAGTGTGTGTGTGTCTGTGTGTGCATGCCTGCATGTGTGTGTCTGTGTGTGTGTGTCTGTGTGTGTTTGTGAGTGTGTGTGTCTGTGTGTTTGTGTCTGTGTGTGTGCATGCCTGCGTGTTTGTGAGTGTGTGTGTGAGTGTGAGTGTCTATGTGTGTGCATGCCTGCGTGTGTGTGTCTGTGTGTGTTTATGTGTGTTTTTTTTTATTTGATATCATGTCTGTTAATAAACTGCTCACTCGATATTTTCAAAAAATGCAGTTCACAGAGACGACAGTGAGGGTTCATTAGTGAGGGCTCTGATTGGTCGGCAGGAGAAAAACATGCTACATTTGAATGTTTGAATTGACCAGCTGGCAAACACGGAGGTGAAAATGTAAACCTCCCTCCTGCTATTCAGTCTTCCCCAAACACACACACACACACACACACACACATCATTCCTCCCCCTTTCCTCAACGGTGACTCAACGGTATGGTGGAGGCCCAAGCACTGAAGTCTGAAAAGACAGAAAGGAAGTTATCTGTTCATGCACATTGTGTGTGGGAATAATAGAGGACACGCGCAGGCTATTGGCAGAGTGAAAGCAAGACATACGGTTGCAATCCCCTACCCACCTCCCTGCTTCTCTCCCCACCTCCCCTCACTTCTTGAGGGCCTCTTCATCCCACTGAGCGTTTCAGCATGATGGACTGAGCCGTGTTGAATAATAGGCTTTTTCCTTTTTTCTTTCTGTTGTGTTTTTTCCTTTTGTGAGTTGAAGACGGACTGGAAAATGTACTGAGACATTCTACGTATGTGAAAGTAGAAATGCGGTTGGACTCGAGTAAAGGCTGATGTGATTTATGTTCAAGTGAGAAATGTGAAATGTAATGTGCATAACTTATCTGAATGGGTATTAAAGGTGGGGTCTCCGTTGTTTGAGAAATGCTTCAGAAAACTGCGTTGAGCCGCCAAACAAAACAAAAATCAAAACTAACGTGTAGCCAGTGAGCAGAAAGGGGTGTGTCTTGTCAATGTGGGCAGAGAGAGTGCTCAGTGCGCATGTGTGACATTAGCAGAAAGCGGTTTTAACATTGACATGGAGGATAAAAAGACATAATATGAACATATACATACGATAAGGCAAGAAGTAGGACCCGTGTTAATATAGGATCAGCTTTCCAGCGCTGGAGAGAACTGAAGGAGCAGGAAGTTGGCGCATATTCACAGATTGGAGTTTCCCGAGTCAATAACTCCTGAGCTAAACGCTGTTACTACACAAATAACACCTGTTTTCTATCGTAGTATTGTAGAGATGCAGCTACAACCGCATTTTGCTAGTAACAGCGTTTAGCTCAGGAGTTATTGACTCAGGAAACTCCAATCTGTGAATATGCGGCAAACTTTACTTAAGACGCCGAGGTCGCTTTTTTCCTTCTCGATAGGTGAGTAACGTTGGTTTTGCTTTGTTTCACAGAACTAATATATGCCGTCCTTTGCATGATTATGCTTGTGTGTCATTTTTGCTTGTTTGTTTATCTGCAATCGTATTGTTCTTCCCTACAGCTATGATAAGGACATATTTCTTTCCATTAGTTGCCTGGGTTACGTATGTATGTGTGGGCGGAGCTATCAATACAGGGGTGTGACCCATTTGGGTTAGGGGCGTGTTTGTTTTGGTCATTTTATATGTCGATAATTGGCTTTTAAACAACGGTGACCCCACCTTTAAGTTTATAGTCAGTTTTGCCTGAAAAAAAAATCTAGATAAAAATCTCTGCTTACAAATCAAAAAACAATCTAAATAAATTTGCCCGTTAGATGTGTTTAGTGTTTTACACTAATTCAGATTCTATTCACACGTTCTCCAGGTTTCTCCCAAGGAATCAGACCTGGACTTTAACTTATAACTGCTCCTGGTTTTTCAGCCTCATCTATGGGACCATACCAAGGTTTATTGTTATTATTTTTATTGCAGTCTGAAGCAGATTCTCTTGTAATAGCCACTATATTTTGTTCAGTACATTCTCTCTTTAAGTGTGACAGGAAGCCCGGGTTTTGAGGAGGGAAAGAGCACAATGCTGCCACCATCACAGCCCTCATTTAGTCACTGTGGTCTCACTGTGGCTTCTCTCATCAGTCTCTGGCTTTGAGAGGGTTTTAAGAGAAGGTTTTGTCTAGATAGCACTCAGGTGGTGTGATGCAGCTTCTACTTCCTTTCTACTGATCCAACAGTAGATCCACTGAAATATCCAAGCACTAAGAGATAATTTTTCACCATATTACTAGGTTATATATACTGTATAAAGTCTGTTCTAAAAATTCAAGATTAAAAAAGAATCTTCATTTTCACTCATTTCCGTCAGACTGACAGTTCAACTGAGGTGGAAAATGGGACTGAAAATAGTTTTAATATTTCACAGGTGAAAGCCAATTTTTAGTCAACTGTGGCCTCATAGACAATATCTTTCATCTGAAGCTTCCAGACCCTGGGGGAGTTTTTGATTTTCTTTGAAATACTTGCTGACCAATCATTCATTTTGACCTGTTCACTGGAAGAGAACATGAGTTTGGGATAAAAATACTGACAAGAAGATTATCTGCATCCATCCTTTGTTATTCAGACCATCGTGTTCGGTTCCGGGGGGTAATTATAATTATAAATTGCTAAATTAATTTTTAGTCTTGAAAATACAAACATCTGAAATTTTTGCTTTTCATAAATTCTAAGTAGATAAGATGAAAATGTTAAAAGGGTTAAATAGGAACAGCACAGCATTCAGTCTGTAGCTTGTATTTGATAAATATCGTTAAAGTCTGTGATCTTCTGTCATCTTTCATCTGTCAAGAGTTGAAAGCAGACATTTGCTTTGCTCATGTTTATTCGAATGAAAAATTATACCCTATTTTTTAAGAAACAAACTATACATCAATGTATCATGCAATGAGACAACAATCCATGACATAAAAAAGAGTTTGTAAAGACAAAAGACACCTTTATTTTATGACCTTCTCTGTCTCCTGATTTGACAAAGACCCTCCGTGACATCTGGAAGAGCTTTAACAGTTTATCTATCAAGAAGAATCAGCAAAGATTGTCCATGCAATCTGACGGCGTTAGAAGAAAAGCCGAGCGAATGCTACAACTGAGAGGATGCGAAAGCTGCTCGATGTCATGAAGCGCAGACACGTGAACGCAGATGCGGCTTTAGGTTTTATTAAAAGTAATTGAAGCAGACAAACCTGACACAGCCGGCAGTAATCGTAAAATAGGAACAGGCAGAAGGTCAGGCGATCGAACAGGAAAATAAAAGGTGAGACTGCACAGTGAACGATGTAAACACACTAAAGGTAAAAGCCTGGAGATACAAGCTGAGATTGTATCACATGAGCACATGAAACATCACATGACTAATTGTAAATATTTGTATAAATTAAATGAATGCTTCACTTCATCAAGGCAGTAACTGTGCGCTGGTTTGATGTTAGAACAAAGAAAAATGCTGTTTTTTCAAAAATATCTGAATGGGGTTCAAAACCCATCTCTAAGGAGACAAGTACAAGTACAATCTTTCCTTTAAGGAGACAGTTAGTCCTAAACCATGCCGGCACCACAACTATATAACGGTGTATTTCTATATCCGTCTTTGTCTCCGACTATTATGAACAGCAGCTATGTTAATTCCTCTCCACTGCTTCTCTCTCTACCCTTCCAGAAATTGTACCAGCTCAGATTGTCTTCTGTGCCATGAAGATTTTGGACCTTCACTGAAATAAAACTACTGTAATCCTGTGAGGATCCTGAGACGTCTAAAGATGTACCAGCTCCAGTTGGCTTCATAAAGTATTCAGACATTCTAGGAGGAAATGTGAACTCCATGTGGGCTTTGAGGACAACAATCTCCTCATCAATACAACATTTGTTTGACTGTATATTTATAATCACACCCTCCAGTGTCACCCATATGAGGATGAGGTTCCCCTTTGATTCTGGTTCCTCTCAAGGTTTCTTCCTCCCCACAGTCACCTGAGTCACCTCAGACTTGCTCATTGGGGATAAATACATACACATTGTGAACTAAATCGATATTAATCAATATTAATCTTGAATTTTTGTATTATATTAATCTTTATATTAACCTTTTATTTTATGTTTAAGTTCTGTAAAGCTGCTTTGAGACAATTTCAATTGTTAAAAGTGTTAAAAGTTTAGTTTGCATAACAATTTTATACAGGGTCATGAGTCGGTCCCAGAAGGTGGGGGGCAACATGGACGGTGTGGCAACAAACCTCATCGCTCACCTGTTCACAATAAAGACAATTTAGAGAAGACAATCAGCCTACAGCTTTGGATTAGGAAGAAAACCTGAGTACTTGGAGGAAACCATTAAGCACAGAGGAAACCCTTAAGAACATGAAACCACATACACACACACACACACACACACACACACACACACACACACACACACACACACACACACACACTGGTGGAGGCAGAAATCAAACCCCAAACCCTTGAGCTGTGAGTGTGTATATATAACGTACATGGTAGTGTATTATGTTGTACAGATATTTGGATGTTTTATGTGCCATGACAGATGTCTGCTTACATTATTGCAAGTGGATGTTTTATATCTTTTCATCATGACATCCGTACAATACAAAATAATTCATAGTGTTTTTCCAGACTAGAAACATTTCCTTTATTTATGTACTTCTTTATCCTCTATTTTATTTTATTGAATAGAATCTTATTTATCATATGCATTATGTTGTGTATATTTTGTCGCTGCACTCTGCACATGCTTTTATCTAATGGGTTAGGAGATACACAATACCCAATACACATACACACACACACACACACACACACACACATACTCCTGAACATAATTGTACATTCTTATTCAGAGCACTAGGCATACAGTTAAAAACAAACAAACAAACAAACAAACAAAGAAAAATCTCTTTTGTGAGTTCCAGCAATGAACTCTAGTGTAAATCTTGTTTGCTGACATTGTGTGTCAAGGATAAAGCCGAGCGTCAGGCAATAAACGACCTCGGTGTAACTGAGGCAGCATTTGGGACGTCTATACAAAGCTTTCTGATGGAATAACACTGTACACGCATAAAGGAGAGCAATCAGTCACCGCATCGCTTTTCTGACAGTCTTCAGTTAGGGGCCTGGGGTAATCTCATTTCTTTTATCATCAAATATCAAATTTCTTTGCCTTATTGGTAAAGTGCTGCACTGACAGAATTACCGGCAGAGAAATTGTCCCAAAAATACAGCAGCAGGGTTTTATACGTGTCTCTGCTGATGCTGAATGTCACCCTTTGATTCAGCTGCAGCTTTGAATATTAGTCTCCGGCATTTTTACCCATTCTATGATAGAAACAGTGTCAAAGAGACAAAAAAGGTGACACACACAAACAAATACAGTACACTAAAAAAAACAGGTTGTTGATTCTCCCAACTCTGGATACAGTGACTACTCCATCCTACTCCATCTGAACTTCAAGCTCCATTAAGTCCATATAATTACACTGCGTAAAATCTACAGCTTCAGCTCAATAAAATATATTAGATTAACGTTATTTAATTTGAGGGATCACTTGTTCATCATACTAATAATAATAATCTCCTTATAATCTATTGCTCATGACAATCGAGTCTATTTATAGATATGTGTACGTCTACACTTATGCTATTGATTTATTTATTTATTTATTTTACCTAGCCAATAAAAAAAAAAGTCTGAACCTCGATAAACGACAAATGTCGAAACGAAACGCACATTTCGGCTCAGGCAGAACACATCAGCGTTAGTAATTCAGTAGGATTTTTCCTTGAGAAGATTTAAATGTGTGTTGGTTCTATCAGTTCTCTCTCAGACTCTCTCTCTCTCTTTAATAACACCTCATTATCACTTTCCAAACCTGTCACTGGAGTATGGAGATGGACACAAACAAATCCTCCTCTCACACGTTCTTCTTCCTGTTCCCACACACATTAATGCAAACCTCTGGTGCTAAAATGTATCCTGAAATCCAATTTCTCTAGAAATTCATGGTGGGACTCTAACCGTCAGCTACAGCTCAGTGCTGGTTTTCCTGGCGAGCCGAGATTATTGGCAGGCCGAGCGCCGCTAAAGACGTCAATCAGTATTCGGTTTGCTTTAAAAGTGATCAAGGACAAGACTTCTTTTAGAGTTTCGTTCAGACGGTGACAGAAATCCGATGTCTGGCAAGTATTTACTTGTACTGTATTGATAAATACATTGGGTAAAGTCGATACGGGACAACACTGTGGTACGGTGTGAAACGTTCAATGGTTCGATCCTGAGCTCGAAGGTACTGTCTGTGAATTCAATTCAATTATATTCTATTTTATTTGTATATGTTTATCCCTAATGATCAAGCCAAAGGTGACGATGGTGAGGAAGAAACCTTGAGTGGAACCAAAAGTGAACCTTCATCTAAGTTATCATAAATCATATCCCTTCGATCATTGTGAAGAAGTAGAGACAGGAAACCACTCAGTGCCATAAGAGTTTAAAGGCAAATTCATAATATATATCTTTAGAACAAATTTGGAGAAAATGAATAAATTAAAAAAGACATTTTAACAAGTTGGATTGTGTAAATGATCTAGGATATGGCAATAAAAGATTTAAGATAAAAAAGATTTAGATAAAAAAAAACAGGAAAGAAAACGATAAAAAAATATTGCTATACATTTTCTATTTTCTTGTTCTGTTGGCAGATTATTTGCTAATAAAAATCTAAAATAATCTAAAGAATATGTTTTTTGTTTCTTTCTAAAAATGAAAATTTCAAGCTCTAACATAGGATTGATCAATAGGCATGATAATCTTATATTTGGTTAATTGTAGTATTATTATTACTTTAAATAATATTGTAGTGCAAATAAACTTGTGCTTTTTTAACGTAATATAGAATAAGAGAGGTTTGAGGACTTTATCTACCTGGATGTGCAACACCTTTACCTAACCCTTTACTCCCATCACTGGCCATATCAATATATACAACATCAACACAGTAAAATTCATTCCGTTTGTAAAAAAAAAAAAAAAAAAAAGATATGCCACAACTCGCACTCTCTCTTTTATCCCTTCTTCCCCTTCCTCTTCCCTTCTTCCAAACAGACTAACACTCCCCATATTTCACACAGTGGTTCATGTTGCTTTACACATCTGGAGTTGGAGGTTTGGTCCACGCCTCTGCCCTGTGTGTATTGTAATGAGCTTTGCATGTTCTTCGAGGTTTCTTCAAGGTAATCTGGTTTCCACCACTAGTCCAAAGATGAGGTTGATTGGTGTCTCTAACTTGACTGTAAGGACCCCTACAATGGGTCAGCACCACAGAGTGTTCACTGTACAGAGCTCTCAGATAAGCAGCACTGAAAATGGATGGGGGGCACGGTGGCTTAGTGGTTAGCACGTTCGCCTCACACCTCCAGGGTTGGGGGTTTGATTCCCACCTCCGCCTTGTGTGTGTGGAGTTTGCATGTTCTCCCCGTGCCTCAGGGGTTTCCTCCGGGTACTCCGGTTTCCTCCCCCGGTCCAAAGACATGCATGGTAGGTTGATTGGCATCTCTGGAAAATTGTCCGTAGTGTGTGTGCGTGAGTGAATGAGAGTGTGTGTGTGCCCTGCGATGGGTTGGCACTCTGTCCAGGGTGTATCCTGCCTTGATGCCCGATGACGCCTGAGATAGGCACAGGCTCCCCGTGACCCGAGGTAGTTCGGATAAGCGGTAGAAAATGAGTGAGTGAGTGAAAATGGATGGATGTCTACTTTGTCTTGGGTTATTAACATTCTGTTTACCCAGAAGTGGTATCTTGGTGGTTCTTGGATTCAAACTCACAACCTTCCTATCAGTAGCCCAACACCTTAACCACTGAGCTCACACGTCCCCATCTTGAGCTGGTACTTTGATTGCATATTAGTAAGAGTACTACGTAGCAGGTATGTCCTCTCTTGCCTATTTATTAGCTGTCTCAGGTTACTTAGATTATATTATAATATCTCCAGAAGCTATGAGTGCCGCAGATCACTCTACTGAGCATGTTCCCTACACCAACACTGCATGCTGCACCATACAGCACTGTTTAAGCTGTTATAGAGAAAGGGGTGCATTAGTGTCAGGACTCAGCCCGGACTATGGCCACGTGCATTTGTTTATGTTCCTCGTCACATGTCTGCCCCGCCTTTGTCTGCTTCTCCTGTCTCCACACACCTGTTTCCCATTGTTGTTACTTTTGTCTATTTAACTGTGCCACGTTGCCTTGTGCAGCGCGGAATGAACTGTTGTCTGGTCCTGTCTCTAGTCCGTGTCATGTTTCGTGTTTTTCTGTTATTAAACCCCGTTTGTTTCTGCCATCCTGCGTTTGGGTCTGTTTTATCCCGTGTTCATGACAATTAGAAACAGTTCATCAATATGAATATGTGATTCGTGATGTCACTCAGGTGAGTCTGGTTCCCTTCCTTATTATTTCATAATTTTTATTCAGATTTTTTTCATTCCTGAAAAGCTGTTTTGCTTTGTCCAGCCTGAAGTATAATCCATGTCATGCAAGGAAATAAATCAAAATATTGACCAATCAGATTTGAGAATTCGACAGTATTCATTTCTATTGATTTTTTTTATGTCTCCACAGTCTATAGTGCTTTTGCTTTTACAAAATAGTTTTTTTGTTTTTTTGTTTTTTTTTTTATTAAAGTGCATATGTGTAAGTGTGTGTAGTTCTGCTGAAGTGTGTGTGTGTCTGTACACTCTGTCTTGGGGTTAATCCAATGACATAATGTTAAACATGTGGAACAAACCCAAACGTTCAGACTGAGACACAGAACTCACCCGACCAAGGAGAATAAATGTTAGTCCCATCAGTGTGAGCGAAAGCCACCGTTCATCTGGTAATAATTAAGTGGTTTTATAACGCTACATCTCAAACGATGATGAATGCTAATTTGAGCACAGTATCACAGTCTTTATTCTAAGCCACACAAATGTGAAAGATAGAATTATGGATATGTTACATATATGGATCACAGGTTTACTCTCTTCCTTACGTTACTTAATCGCCTGATTTCTCACTTTCTTTTTGAAAAGAAAGCTCACAATAGACACGGGCCGACTCTGACAAAGAAGCAAATCTGCCTGCTATCAGAAAAATTCAATTTAATGTGATAGACATCTGGACACATTGATCCATCATCTCAGTCAATTCAATTTCATCTGTTAACACAAGGAAGGAAAAGAAAAGAGCAGCTCAGGAAATGGGAGTAATTCAGCAGAGCTGCAGTAAGATTTCAAACTCACTCGACTTGACAATTTGCTTCAGCTCTGACAAAACTACGTGTCAAACTTGTTATGTGAGGAATACATCTTAAAGCTAATATATTCCTTTGGGAATAAACCATGATAGAACTTTAAATAGCATTTTATAAATATTCAGGACGTATATTGTGAGTAAAGAATTGGATGGCATTTTCATTCTCTCTATGCATTTTAACTGAGGCCAAAACAGCACGATTTAAATACCGCTGCCTATTTTCATTTCCATTTCTGCCTCTTGAAAGTTTTAAATTATCCCAAATTACTGTTATGACTCACAATCGCACAAAACAACTTTTTTCCTGAATACTGATATACAAAAAATAATTTGAGACAAACTTGAATTTTCTTTGAAATGCTGATATTTCATTTGAATCATGGCTACACAAAATAAATAATAAATAAATAAATAAATTAATTAATTAATTAATAAAAGTTTCCCCTTTAGTTGTTTATTAGTTTTTTCCAGCTTGCATGAGGCATGTCCCAGTTATCAGTCTCGCCACCTTTCTCTTTTCTGTTTGGTTCATCTCACAGCCTATCCATAGCAGACCCATAATTAAGTTCATTTGTCTTGGAAGGATGGAGGTGCAGCTTGATCAGCAGGCTAACGAGGGACTCTAAGCCGTCCTCGAGGGTCTCATAAAGCGACCGCGGAGCCTCTGAGGCTGGTCAGGATTAATGTGTCTGCTCTGGGTAAAATGGGCCACTCCTAGAACAAAGAGGTTATACATTTAATATGTGGCATAAAGAGGATTGTGTAACTGGAGTGTAACTCAGGACTACCACACTACAGGATTAGGGATGTAAAGACAAATCCAGTCTCTGAATAGAGTGACAGATGATTTGTACATTAAATGCGATATTATCTGATGTTATATGAATGATTTTGCACGAGTGCTTGATTGAAGATTCGGCACATGCAGCTTTGTACAGCGGAAACGTTTTTAAGAATTGCAGGAAAATCTTTGCCCGGATTTGATTTTCAGTATCTTTTTATAATAAATATCACATCACATCAAAGCTTTGCATTTTTTATTTGTATTCGTTTTCATCACAAACGTATTAAATGTGTTAGCTAAAGAAACATCAACATAACAATTCATTACTTAGTATACTGACAAATGTGTGTGTTGTGTGTGAGTGCGTGATAGATAGATAGATAGATAGATAGATAGATAGATAGATAGATAGATAGATAGATAGATAGATAGATAGATAGATAGATTTAACTATAAGAACACTATTCCTGGTCATCAAATGACAAAAGTGTAAAAGTAAATGAAATGCATTTAGCATCTAAGCAGACGTTTACATAGGCAACGTAGCGTTGAGTGATAAATTACACATAAGACACACTTGAGGCATTCACATTTACGGCATTTGGCAGATGCCCTTATTCAGGTCAACATACTGAGCAATTGGGGGTTAAGGGTTTTGCTCAGTGGCTCAGCAGGGGCAGTTTGCTGGGTTTGAGCTCACGACCTTCTAACCTTTAGCCCAACACTTTAACTATAGAGCAACTACTGTACATCCCTGAGGCAGGACAGTAAGATAGCAAAACAGTGCAATTGGCTTGAATACAAAGCTAATTCAGTACAATATGGAAAGATCTGGAAGGGTCCAGTGGCAGGAGTGAAGAGTTAAATCCAAGATAGTACAGTACAAACTCAAGCTAAACTGTGCTGCCTGCTGGTGTGACAGCTGAGCCTCCTGTAGAGCTTCCTGGATTTGAGACGACTGAATGTCCTTGATGATGTCGCTTTCCCTCCGTAGGCAGTGTCCTCCATTTAAATTCTAATTGTATTGGACACATACACAAGCATACACAGTGAAATGTTTTGGGGTTTTTTTTAACTGTGACTAAAAAAATAGTAAAGAAAGAAAATATGCAAGGGACCAACAGGGGTGAGATTTAAACTCATGACCTTCCCATCATTCGGCCAACATCACCACTGCTCCATGATTGCAAAACCAGGCTGACGCTAGTGGGTGTTGTGCAGGTTGTACAAGTCCAACCTTTAACACCTTAGGTCTCTATGGAGCTCCTTCTGGTTCTCTCAGTGAGATGAAATGCTTCCCTGAACATCACAGAGAGAAGAGACCGTTGTTTGGATGGCTGAGGTCAGATGGAAGTTAGGCATCAGTGATGTCACGAGTGTGTTTTCACCATGCGCTGGATGATCAGAGACTTCAGGACAGTACGTTCTTGATGGATTTGGACAAGCAGAGCAGTTTAGAATGGTTAGGAATTATCACTGTCCTTTGTGTACAGCTGTATGTACACACACAATTACAGTAGAGTTGTTCTATACAAATGATAAAAAATGGGAGAGGATCTTTTTACCCTGATTTTCTTCTATCATATAACAGGGAAAGAAAAGTCGAAAAGTTGAGAAAGAAAAGTTGAAATCATATTTTCATTTACTTTTATAGTTTTATAGTCAGGAGCTCAGGACCCCAAGACCACCTCAGGAGCTCTGGAGCCCAAGACCACCTCAGGAGCTCAGGAGCCCAAGACCAGCTCAGGAGCCCAATACCACCTCAGGAGCTCAGGAGCCCAAGACCACCTCAGGAGCTCTGGAGCCCAAGACCACCTCAGGAGCTCTGGAGCCCAAGACCACCTCAGGAGCTCTGGAGCCCAAGACCACCTCAGGAGCTCAGGAGCCCAAGACCAGCTCAGGAGCCCAATACCACCTCAGGAGCTCAGGAGCCCAAGACCAGCTCAGGAGCCCAATACCAACTCAGGAGCTCAGGAGCCCAAGACCATTGGTCATTATTCCACAACATGCATTCAAATTTAATAGTAATTGTAATATGTTGCAGTTTATTGTCATGGATTCTCAAAGGTGACAGTCTCAATGACCTAAGTAACCCTTTTTACCAGTACACTGGTGTTCCAGTCTGTTGGTGAAATTAAAATCAACTTATCAGACATTTTTAATTAGTATAAACAAGTGAATGATGTTCTGATAAACACCTTAAAACTTTAGATGATTATGAAGACTTGTGGCAGAAATGGGTTTAAAATCAACATTTACTTTGAAGAAACACTCAATCATTTATTCATTCATTTTCTACCGCTTTTCCGAACTACCTCGGGTCACGGGGAGCCTGTGCCTCAGGCGTCATTGGGCATCAAGGCAGGATACACCCTGGACAGAGTGCCAACCCATCGCAGGGCACACACACTCTCATTCACTCACGCAATCACACACTACGGACAATTTTCCAGAGATGCCAATCAACCTACCATGCATGTCTTTGGACCGGGGGAGGAAACCGGAGGACCCGGAGGAAACCCCCGAGGTACGGGGAGAACATGCAAACTCCACACACACAAGGCTGAGGCGGGAATCAAACCCCCAACCCTGGAGGTGAGAGGCGAACGTGCTAACCACTAAGTCACCCTGTCCCTTTGAAGGAACATTTAAGTTAAAAAGTTTATTTGGAACTTCTCTATGAATTGCTCCTAATATTCTAGATAAAGACAGAATTATTTATGAAACACTAGAAATTCTTGAAGCTCTGAGTGTCTACTTTCATCAGAGCTTCATATTAACACCACTGTGGAGTGAGACATGACAAAGACACTCAATCATCAATATGAACATAACACAACAGGAGCAAACTCTGGCTTCTGGTAAAAAAGAGATAAAAACACTTTAGCATGACGTCATCAATGATCTTTCCGGCTTTATTAGGGTCACAGTGGATCCACAGAATCATCTTATATCTGGGGTAATTTAGAGAAGCTGGTCCATGTTTTTTTTCTACAGAGACAGAAACCTGAGCTTAGTTGTGAACCGGGGATCTGTGTCTCTTTTAAATGTATGACTACATATTTATTAAAAATATAATAAAACACTTTAAGCCTAACATACAAGATATACAACCTTTAAAGATACAATTAACGCTAGAAATATGCATGCAAGAACTATATAGAAAACTGCTAGGGTCATGGTGATATACTGATTTAATCATTTTTATAAGAGCTTTATATTCATCATACATGCCAGATATACATTTGTAATACAATAAAATATTTCCTTGGGGATGCAGCGTTGCGGTTTTATATCATTCTCTGCTCTATAGAACCTGCTTAATATCAGGAGTTGTTGAATCCAGCACGTTGGAGCTTCTGTCCCAATGGAGCGCAATAGAAAACCACAGCTGTAATGAGATATACAATGCAGTATTGGAATACGCGTCTATAAATAACAAGACTACATTATATAGTAACAACAAGAAAGCTCCTGCTAATATTTCTGTCTAGCTTTTATGTTCTTATTAGACCACATTTTATGAGCAACCAGGGTGCAAAGTAGATCAGAGCAATTGAAATGGAGTACCGCCGATCCGTTATCGATCGATGCGGCTCCGTGGAGATAATCCATCGAACTCTGGCAGTCAGCTAGAGCCCAAATGCCAAGGTGCGACTCCACGTTTTACTGCTAATTCTACTGGTAGTCACTCAACAGTCATGTTCAGATCCCCAAGTCTAACCTTATTACTTACCTCCTTCCCTTTCAGCAAGCCCTTTTAACCCAAAAGACTGGAATAGAGGAGAATGAGATGAATATTAGAACATTGAGCTGAAGATATCAGGCCAGACTTTCATTAGACTCAGATACTAATACTGCCTTTACAGAATAGGAAGCAGGCTGTTATTAAGGTAGATGATTAGTCAAAGATTTCCCAAAGCCCCAGAGGCATGAGGCTGGCCTATATAAGCTTTTTACAGTTTTAGTGGCAGTATCAAGAGGAGACATGGAACTCAGTACTAAAAAATTCCCTCTGAGAGAACATAGACTTCATGGCTCGCGTTTTATGACTTTATGAGTTTTATGCTTTATGTTCTGTAGACCCAGAGAGTTCAGAGGCAGATTAAACTCTTTGTTCAAGCTCATGAGTGTGCACTGATTTTCCCTGTAAGGCATTCAAAGACACATGAAACTTTAATACTTTTCTCATCAATTGTTTGTCAATCATTCAGGACACTGTAACATACACACACACACACACACACACACACACACACACACACACACAAACACACACACAAACCCACACACACAAACACACACACACACAAACACACTCAAACACACACACACACAAACACACACACACACACACAGTTTGCTGGCATCAACGTTATTTAATATAAACACATACCCTTTGACACTTTTACACTGTACACCTGTTCGCTCATACAGGTATCCGATCAACCAATCAGATGGCAGCAGGATTTTAGTGAATTTGACATTGGCATGATGGTGGCACCTGAGGATGACAGGCTCAGATCAGTATCTCTTTGGATATCTCATGTCTCTAGAGATCGGACAGAACGGACTCAAAAAACAACAAAACCAACTATTTTTAGTGACAATTCTACAGCTTTCTCAAGGAGAACAATGACCTCTGCAGATGGTTCAATCTTACAAGAAGGCTACAGTAACTCAGAAAGCAATTCTTTACAATCACCCGGAGGAGAAAAGCATCTCAGAAACAGCCGCATGACATCACAGCTCGAGGCGTCTTTGCTCCAACAGCAGAAGGTTCCACTGCTGTCAGTCAGGACAAAAATGAGGCTACACAAAACACAGGTGGATGAAGAATAAAAAAGTCCAGGTGATGTTTTGATCAACCTTCAGCTGTGAACCTGTGAACTCAGCATTGTAGAACATTCACTTAATAATAAATAACTACAAATAAAAAGTCCTCACTGTGTGCTTACATCACATGACATCGATGCTGTTGAGCTACATCCACAACCTACGGCCATACGTTCGCTCCAATTAGCAATGTACAGATGGCGGCTTGTGTTTCATTCCATTCAAACTGAATCTTGACTGTTTGTTATGTATTTATGGAACAGTAGGCATTGTAGCCTGAAGGACAACATATAGAAACAAAAGAGAAAAAAATAAAGAAATAAATATATAACAATAAGAAGAAAAAATAAGAATAAAAATAAATAAATGAATACATACATTTAAAGTTTAAAATGTATTTGAAAATATTCATTTAAAATTTAAAAAATACTATATATCTATCCAGGGGGGCACGGTGGCTTAGTGGTTAGCACGTTTGCCTCACACCTCCAGGGTCGGGGTTCGATTCCCGCCTCCACCTCCACCTAGGGAGTTTGCATGTTCTCCCCGTGCCTCGGGGGTTTCCTCCGGGTACTCTGGTTTCCTGTCCCGGTCCAAAGACATGCATGGTAGGTTGACTGGCATCTCTGGAAAATTGTCCGTAGTGAATGAGAGTGTGTGTGTGTGTGTGTGTGTGTGTGTGTGTGTGTGTGTGTGTGTGTGTGTGTGTGCCCTGTGATGGGTTGGCACTCTATCCTGCCTTGATGCCCCTTGACGCCGGAGATAGTGACCCGTGGTAGTTCGGATAAGCGGTAGAAAATGAATGAATGAATATATCTATCCCTATCCGGAGGTGACGGCGGCAAGGAAAAACTCCCTGAGATGATATGAGGAAGAAACCTTGAGAGGAACCAGGGTTCAGAAGGGAACTCATCCTTATTTGGGTGACACTCTACAGTAAATAATGTCCTTTTTACAACAGTTTATAATAGTGCAACCGAGAGCTCCTGAAGAACTAATGGGTCATTGTAAAATCAAACCCATTTCTACTTCAGGAGATGCTCCAAGAGCCACTAAAATTCTGTCCAACAGATTTGCGGCAATAAATGAATTCATTGGTTTACATTCATGGAAAGTCAGTGACCTGGGAAAAAGTGTTCAAGTGGAATTTCATTCAATCGTACTTTATTCAGTGCATCTTGTTGTCTTGCTTTTAAATATCCATCTAATCATATAACAAAGTGTTTTTTATTATTCTGTGCTTGAATAAGTTTTGAATAAATGATCATGTTTAGTTTGGTCTTTATCCGTCTGCCCTCGGAGGGTCACTGCACAGACCTGTTTTACAGTTTGGATAAGGTGCGCACACAGTCACTGCTTAACGGAAATCAGGAAAAAATGCAGACCAGGCAAAAAAAAACAAAAACAAAAGCATCAAGGCGCCAAAAACACAAACAGGATAATGTCAAACAGGCAAAAACAAGGTGTAGGGAATGTATAATGAAGTAAAGAGTACACCAACGTATACAAACCACCAGCTCAGGGAGTCAGGGTGTAGTGGGAAATATTAGTGTGTGTGTGTGTGAGTGTGTGTGTGTGTGTACACAAGCGGCTGTTTAATCACACCATGCAATATTGCTTTTATACAAGATCTATAAACAGGAACATAATAAGTAAGTGAGAATTCAGACCCTATATGACTGAAAGTTCTGTTTAGTTTTTCTTGCTCTACTTGTAAATCCCAATCCTGAAGAAACTACACTCGCTTTGCAGCTAGCTCACATCGACTAGCTCGCTAGTTCACATCCATTGATTTTTTTTACAGTTAATGAAAATTAGAAATTGGTGTCTACCCTTCTTACTTTTCAGAATAATTGGAGTCAAATGTTCTTTGAATTTAAGGAGCGTTTGTTCGGAACTAGGTGGCTGATGAGATATTAAGCAAAACAGTAAAGTAACCCCATTCGCCCCAAACTCAAGCCCCCCATCACAGCCCCCTTCCACCCCATTGGCAGGTGTATACAAGTGATTGGTTTATTCAAGTCAATTCAATTCAATTCAATTTTATGTGTAGTGCTTTTAACAATAGACATTGTCTCGAAAGCAGATTTACAGAATGTTTATGTACATGTATTCAAATTTATTCCTATTGATCCCTTTAGGTTTAGGAGGAAGATAAAATAATGATTCTTGTAGTTAGCACAGAAGCTACTGTAATTTATTCTGGATAATGAAGAGTTGCGTAGATATAGAAGTGTGATTGGTGTTGAGAGAACCAATCATCACATAGGTAGAGTTTCATGGCTGAAATTGTTGTTCTTCATGTGCGCCCTCTTTGGGGTCACCACAGAAGATCATCCAATCCACATATTTCATTTTGGCACAGGTTCTACACTAGACATCGTTTCTGATGCAATCTTCTTATTGTATCTGGGTTGGTGTGGCTAGGTCGGTTTATTGGGACCTACGTTAACTCTGCTATAATAACTATTTGAAATATTAAGTGGAATTTTACATGGAGAACTTTCCAGAATTCAGAGGAGAGCTAAACACATTCAACCAATCAGATTAGAGGACCCGAGCGAACTCCGGTGTGTTTTCTAACAATTTGTGTGATGCTAAAGAAAACTAGAACAGTCTCCCAATTCTAGTTAAATATACAGCTTTCGTCTTGTTTTTATTTAGATGAATATACTGTACATGTTTCCTCTATCCAGTGATAGACAATATACACTTATAATATAAACGCAGGTTTGCAGCCATAACAGTCACATAATTCACCTAGTAGACTCACTGTGTGAAACTCCTACGCCAGGTTGGGAGGCAGGAAGCAGGAGGCAGGAGGCAGTATAATATTCGTTCGCCTTCTGCTTTCTGACCTAACTGATGGATAAGTGCTTCCTTTCTGAAAATTGCATTTTCACTATAGATGGATCAGAGGTAACTTATGCATTGCTTATCACCAGCAAACCATGAATACCAGATGCAGCAATATTCCTCTGCTTGCGTGACATAAATCTATTGTAATCTACATCGCTGCTCACAGCCAGGCTGATTTATTTATTCCAAACGACAGAGTTCCGCGGCTTCAGCCTTCTCACCTGCTTTTCAGGCTGTTTGTATGGTTAAATAAACTCGCTCCTGGCTGTAAGAACCAATCACACCAAGATTTCACAAGAGCTCTGTGGAGCTGAGGCTTAAGTGTGGCATCTTTCTTTATTTTTTGTGTGTGAATTTATAATGTTTACTGACTGCATTTTCGACATTGAATTCTTTTTCTTATCCCAAAGCCAAAAATGAAATTTGAGCCTGTTTGGTTGTGTTCATGTTCAGCATCGAACGCCTTTGACGTGTCTGATGTTACAGTGGTGATTAATGGCTCGTATAAAAGTAGACACTCGGGGGTTTTTTAGGAATTTGTAGTTTTTAATGAGTATTTCTGTTTTTATCTACCCTACTGGGGCATCTTCAAATTAAATGTTGATCTCAAACCCATTTCTGCTCTCTGTGATGCCCCGAGTGCTTGTTTATAACCGTCTCAAATTTGAACCACTTCAACCGCTAAAATTCTGTGTATCAACATCAAAATACAAAATAATTTGTCTGTTTACAATGATTGAAAACGTCAATTTCTGTTCCACTGACAGACTTGAACACCAGAGTAAAAAGTCTTAACAAATGATCTCACTGACCACCTTTACCGAACCCTGGAATAAAGAAATCAGCTATCAGGGTATTTGGCTCAGCTTACTCTTACTTCAGCAGCTTAGCTCCTGTAGACTCTCGTCTCGTCTCCTCTTCTTTCTAGGCTGATTTAGCTATGTTTTGACAGGCAAGTATGGCAAGGGGCTTGTACCGTGAGTTTTTTGGTTAGTCACCTTCACGGTCAATTAGCTCATGCATCAGGTGCAGAGTATCTGACAAGTGGCAATTGGGGAGCGAAGACAGGTGGCCGCTAAAGAACTTAAGGAGATAATACACACACATACACACCTAGTAGAAATTTATGCAGCACGCCCTCAGATTAGGGACGAGACGGCGTTTTCTAATACCTGTTTAAATACCATACTCTGTCAGTGATGTCAGACGGCACTTCAACACAAACATTTAGATCACTTAAGCTTTAATGCCTCCACTTTGTCACAGATGATGTTTACCGTTTCAGATGAAATGGCTTCAAAAGTTAGAAAACTAAGCCATTATCCTACAAATGTACCCGAAACAGTGTGGAGCAGCATTATGAGTATGTAAATGTTTCACAACAGCTTGTACCAAAACACCTAGAACACCAAAAATGCAAAATAATGCAATCTGAATGATCTGTTTAGTTTAAAGTGCCATTCTGACAGTTGTCTTTTTCACTCATTTCGTTTCTTTCTCTGTTTCATGTTTCTGATGGAGACAGGGATGCAGAAATAGCAGAGTATTTTGAAGCTTTTTGCTCAGATCTCCGCCAGTGCTTTCAAGAAGAAAGAGGTAAGAGCACAGGAGGTCTGCAGACAGTGAACCAGAGGAAAGGGAATTTCTAACCACGGCTTCTTTCAGAGAGTTACTGTGACCACCGTTAGGGTAACAATAACACGCCAAACTAATATTTTATGATGATGGCTATTCAATACAACTGCAGAGTACCTCATTATTGTTCAGGAAAAATTCAGAGCAAGGGAACTTCACGCACATCCGTCGGCTAGCTGGCTATCTAGCTTACATGGATTGGTTTGTACGGTTTAAGAAGCATCATGGGAAATTGGCATTTCCTCTTTCTTTTCGTATTTGAACACTTTCAGTCTCAAAATGAATTTAGCAAGCGTTTGTTGATAAGAACGAGAAAGCTCAATCTTGGTGGACCTGGTAGACCAGTGGACCTGCTGCTGAGATAAACAGGCTCTGTTGTAAAAATTTCAAGTAACCCCATTTACCCCCAAACTCCAAGTGAGGTCTCTGTGGTTATCATGGCACCCCTCGAAACCTCCGACATGATGCTTCATCTGTGTGACTGGACTGGGAGTCATGGAGTCAGAGTATTAGGAAGGTGAATTAGGAAGATGACTGGATAACTTTAGAGAAGTTGATAAAAATTGTAACATGAATCACTGATATGTCCTTCTGCATATTAATAAATAAGCAACTGTAGAGTTGGTTCATTCTCAGTTTGAAGTTGGAGACACTTCCATTTACAAATATGTATAGTTTGTAATGCCACACACACACACACACACACACACACGTCCTTCACATCGACCTCTCCATATTTCAGATAAACGACTTTCATGTTCATAAAAATCTACAGCATCTATAGCATTTATAAAACCAGGAAAATGTAATTAAAGTGTACTTTTAAAATAAAAGCCTTTAACAAAAAGCATATTATTTTTGCATTTATGTGTAAATCTATTTAACGTCTTAAAGTTTGAAACGTCCTTCTCCATGAGTCATTCAATATAAAAGTGCAATGAGAAAATAAGCGAGAAGAAAGTGAGTGAGTGAGTGAGTGAGTGAGTGAGTGAGTGAATTAATAAGAGAGTGATTGATTGGGTGAGTGAGTGGGTGAATTTGTGAGTAAGTGGGTGACTGGTTGAGTGAGTGAGTGAGTGAGTGAGTGAGTGAGTGAGTGAGTGAGTGAGTGAGTGGGAGAGTGAGTGAGTGAGTGAGTAGGAGAGTGAGTGAGTGAATTAATAAGAGAGTGACTGAGTGGGTAAGTGAGTGAGTGAATTAATAAGAAAGTGAGTGAGTGAGTGAGTTAGTGAGTGAGTAGGAGAGTGAGTGAGTGAATTAATAAGAGAGTGAGTGAGTGAGTGGGTAAGTGAGTGAGTGAGTGAGTGAATGAATTAATAAGAGTGAGTGAGTGAGTGAATTAATAAGAAAGTGAGTGAATGAGTGAGTGAATTAATAAGAGAGTGAGTGAGTGAGTGAATTAATAAGAAAGTGAGTGAATGAGTGAGTGAATTAATAAGAGAGTGAGTAGGTGAGTGAGTGAGTAGGAGAGTGAGTGAGTGAATTAATAAGAAAGTGAGTGAGTGAGTGAGTGAGTGAGTGAGTGAATTAATAAGAGAGTGAGTGAGTGAGTGAGTGAGTGAGTGAATTAATAAGAAAGTGAGTGAATGAGTGAGTGAATTAATAAGAGAGTGAGTGAGTGAGTGAGTGAGTGAATTAATAAGAGAGTGAGTGAATGAGTGAGTGAAAAGGAGAGTGAGTGAGTGAGTGAGTGAATTAATAAGAGAGTGAGTGGGTGAGTGAATTAATAAGAGAGTGAGTGAGTGAGTGAGTGAGTGAGTGGGTAAGTGAGTGAGTGAGTAGGAGAGTGAGTGAGTGAGTGAGTGAGTGAGTGAGTGTGGGAGTGAGTGAGTGAGTGAGTGAGTGAGTAGGAGAGTGAGTGAGTGTGGGAGTGAGTGAGTGGGTGAGTGAGTGAGTGAGTGAGTAGGAGAGTGAGTGAGTGTGGGAGTGAGTGAGTGGGTGAGTGAGTGAGTGAGTGAGTAGGAGAGTGAGTGAGTGTGGGAGTGAATGAGTGAGTGAGTGAGTGAGTGAGTGAGTGAGTGAGTTAATAAGAGAGTGAGTGAGTGGGTAAGTGAGTGAGTGAATTAATAAGAGAATGAGTGAGTGAGTGAGTGAGTGAGTGAGTGAGTGAGTCAATTAATAAGAGAGAGAGTGAGTGAGTGAGTGAGTGAGTGAATTAATAAGAGAGTGAGTGAATGAGTGAGTGAATTAATAAGAGAGTGAGTGAGTGAATTAATAAGAGAGTGAGTGAGTGAGTGAGTGAGTGAGTGGGTAAATGAGTGAGCGAGTGAGTGAGTGAGTGAGTGAGTGAGTGAGTGAGTGAGTGAGTGAGTGAGTGGGTAAATGAGTGAGCGAGTGAGTGAGTGAGTGAGTGAGTGAGTGAATTAATAAGAGAGTGAGTGAATGAGTGAGTGAATTAATAAGAGAGTGAGTGAGTGAGTGAGTGAGTGAGTGAGTGAGTAAATGAGTGAGCGAGTGAGTAAATGAGTGAGCGAGTGAGTGAGTGAGTGAGTGAGTGAGTGAGTGAGTGAGTAAATGAGTGAGCGAGTGAGTAAATGAGTGAGCGAGTGAGTGAGTGAGTGAGTGAGTGAGTGTCTTCATATCTCTTGCATCTTCATGGATTCTTCTGTAAGCTGTATGATCCACAGTAATCTCATGTATCTCCAGGTCGTCCATCTACAGCAGCAGCTTCCAAGTGATGAGACTCCAACCAGAAACAGGGCTCAGAATAGATCAGGCAGATGATGGAGAGCAGAAGGAGTCAGAATCACTGGACTCCTGTTACTCATAGATAGAAAAGACAGAAGGTAAATTATTGATAAATGAAAAATAAATAAATTAATAAATAATTTTGTCTTACAGTATTTTACAATTGCTAAAACACTAAACCCCATTCTCTGAACCCAGTGCTCTGTGGCCTAAACCCATTTGTCGAATCAGTCACTTTGTAGGCAAAACCTTAAACAAGTACAGGTAGTAAAGACACTGTTTGCAAATTTCATTCACTCTTTTTGCAAAACTCTAAACACATTCTTACTCACTAAAACACATTTTGTACTGTGTTGCAAAATGGTACAGTAAATACATGTGGCAAAAGTTAAACACAACTACAACACAACTGTCATTGTTTACACACAACAGCTCAAAATTGAACACACTTGTTTCTAATGGTGTGATCAAATCAGTTGTATAGAATATAAGCCAGTTCAGAGTACACAGGTGGCCCAGGTACGTTGAGTGTTGATACCACAATGGATGGAAACAATAGTACAAGTTTGTAGCCTACAGTTATTGTCCTATACTGTTACTGTAACTGCGCTATATTGAAGTGTATGTAAATCAGGAGTGCATATATATACACTTTTGCAGAAGTATGTCTTTCTGTAACACTTACAAAACTATTTATTTAGATGGTGTTTAAATGGATTCCATGGAAAGGCCCCATGAATATGTTTTTGTAGATGAAGCAGGGTTCAATCTGGTGAAGAGGAGAAGGAGAGGCTGGAACATAATTGGCCAACGTGCCATTATGGAAGTCCCTGGCCAGCGTGGTGGCAATGTCACTCTATGTGAAGCCATAAGCAATGGGGGTGTTCTCCACCATCATGCAACCCTGGGGCCATATAATACTGACCATCTTTTTGCATTTCTGGGTGGTCTTTGGGATGTTTTGTTTGAACGTGAGCAGCAGTATCATCAGCAGGCAGTGCATCCTGTCTATGTTGTGGTTTGGGACAATGCCAGCTTTCACCGTGGTGTCAGAATATGTGAGTGGTTCAACATCAACCAGCAATTTGTGAATGTTTGCCTTCCACCATACAGCCCTTTCCTCAACCCAATAGAAGAGTTTTTCTCTGCGCGGTGATGGAAGGTCTATGACCGTAACCCATATACAAGGGTATATCTTTTACAGGCAATGGAATTGGCCTGTGATGACATAGGTGTGGAGTGTTGTCAAGGCTGGATCCAGCACACGAGAGGGATCTTCCCCCGTTGCCCAGGAAGGGACAACATTGCATGTGATGTGGACGAAGTCCTCTGGCCGGACCCAGCACGAAGACGGGATGCTGAGGCAGAATGAATCTCTCATTGACTTTGATTTTGCAATTGCACAATATTTTGTGTAATACGCTTTTCATTTAGAGTTGTCTTTGTTCTTCAGGCTTACTTTATTTTTATGCTGAAAATACAGAAATTCAATACTGTATTACTTGCAGTACTTACAGTATACAATATATTTGCTGTACTGAGTTGTGAATTATTTACTTTTATTTATATTAAAAAATATTAATTATTTATTTATTTTAAAGACTGGGTTTTGTGTTTAAAGTTTTGAGAATATGGGTGAAGGTTTCAAGAAATGTGTCTTAGCAATTGTGAAATACTGTAAATAAATCATTCTACCACTAATGTAATTGTGAAAAAAACATTTAACCTTGTTCCTTTGGAGCCCTGTTCCTGAATTTCATGCAAAATGCAGCCAGGGATCCTTGGGAAAGTGAGAGTGCTGCGTGAGACATGTTCACACGTGGTCTGGAGGGATAAATACATGTTGTGTTTTTTTCTTTTAACTGTTTAAACGTGACATTTAGCCAGTGGCTAAATGTCATTAGCCTGCAGTGTCACTGAGAGATTTCATCTGAGGATATTTAACCGCATGCCGTTTTACTGTAAAGGTATGCAACAGAAAAAGAACCCTGTGTTCTTTCTAAAAGAATTAAGTCAAACTTAATACCACTTAGAAGGTGAGAGTTTTGATAGCTCAAGTTTCTATGCACCTAAGACCAGGAATCAGAGTCTCGTGTGTAAAAGCTGATTTAAAACTACTCGTATTTTCTTTTAGAGGAAGTCCCACTTGTGAAGATATTAAGAATGTTTAAGGGGGATTAAACGTCTACCACCAACTGCTCTTTAAATCCTTTTCATCTGGGTTTTGGAAAGGCGAGAAGGATAGAGAGAGAGAGAGAGAGAGAGAGAGAGAGAGAGAGAGAGAGAGAGAGGGAGAGAGAAAGAGAGAGAGAAATACAGTCCTTCAAAGTGTCTGGTGAAATCGCCTTGTCAGAGTAATTAGCTTCTCAACATTTAAGAATAAAATTACAATATGTTCTGTGGTGTGGCTGCCTTTCATATTGTAATGTGAAATGAATGAACTATTCCTTGGAATTAATAAGATACATTTCTCCCTTCCTGCTCCCTTCTTTTATTCGAATACATAATCTTTTACGGCTTCTCCAAACTTTGATCATGTCGTAAAACTCTGTCTATTTTATCATATGCGCCATATATAATTTACAAAGCAGGATCTTTAATGTGCAGATAATGATTGTAGGATAACGACGTTCAGTACTGGATTCCTTTTGATCTTTCTTCCCTTTCTATTAGCCAGCTCCTATTACACACTCGTCTTGTTCGTGGGTAGAAGGTCAGCACCGAGACAGATCCCTCGGTTCTGCACAAAATAAACTGTATACTCTGTACGCTCCTTTAATTACGCACCTGCTGCAAACCTGTCATGAACAAAAAAAAAAGATTTGTTATAGTTCTTCTGAAACGGAACAATTCACAGGCCAAAACGAGGCAAGCCCGAGAAGCTTAACCACAAGAACATGGACAAATTGTGTGAGAAGAGGGAATGAAGACTGGAGAAGAAGCCAGGAGAAGCCAGACGTGTGATGATGCTTAATCCTGTCTATGAATTGGCGAGCGTGCGGTAAGAGCCAGCTGTGATGGAGGAGAGGAGTGAAGAGAGGAGAGGATGAGTGGGATCATGCTGGGAAGATGATGAGAGACCTAAAGCGGAGAAAGAGCTCACTCAGCCTCTGCTGTCTCCGCCACTACAGCGCTGCCTCACACCAAGCAACACCATGAAGACGTCAAATGACCGAGTTCCTCATTATCACACGCCACCTAGCATGTCTCTCACCAGCCCGAGCTCATACAAAATTTATAGATAATGACTAATGTTGCTGCATTTCCTCTTCATGAAGTCTTAAGGAACGCACTGAGCACTAATGCCACCCATGCTCGTATACACTCCATTGGTACTGGCTTGGAGAACTCATACAAATTTGCATTTTTGGGGACTAATTCCTCATTCATCTCATTCCATTACCTCTCTCTTTCTAACTCTACCTTTAACACACACACACACACACACACACACACACAAACTTCCTGAGGCTCGGAGTGCAGCTCAGACCGCACAAGAAAACCCATAAGACACTGATTCTGATCAACACACGGGCATCAAGCTTTAAGACTGTTGACTGTAGAAAAGTTTCTTTTCTAACTTACAGTCAGGAATTCTTAAACTTTTAACTCTAACATGAACTCCATGGACCTCACAGAACAAAAACCTAATCCATTTATTCTAAGATTAGACTGGTTATTATTTAAGTGCATCTGTTTAATTTTTCATTTAATTTAATCAGTTTTTTTTTATTCCTTTTAAATACTGTAGTATTGTTTAAATGTTTAATAGTGCTTTGTTGTTAATGCAAATTTGTAGATAATGCAAATGGTAGTAGGAACTGAATCAAATGTAGTAGGAACTGAGTCAAATGCAAAAGGAATAGAATCAAATACAGTAGGAACAGAGTTAAATGCAGTAGGAACTAATCAAATGCAGAGGACACTGAATCAAATGCAGTAGGAACTGAATTGAATGCAGTGGGAACCAAATCAAATGCAGTAGGAACTGAATCAAATGCAGTAGGTACTGAATCAAATGGTGTTCTTGTGACATCACAATTTCTGCCCTAAATCTCTTTCAGCATCCCATCACTTTTTTGTAATATAATTTTCCATAGCAATGTGAACACATAAAATCACACACAAATCTTTGAGAGAAGAAAATCGTTATCTATATACTCTTAAAACTGTTATCTAGTCCCTGCATCAGCCTCGATGGCCTTCATCAGTCTCGTTTTCACTTAGAACACTTGCACATTTCCTCTCCACAGCTTCTCTCCCTAGTCTCTAGCTCAAAATTCCAAAAACCTGCAAACTCCTACAGACTCCTACAGAACACTTCCTCATAAAATCGTAATGAAAATATCGGAGGTCACGCAGAGAGCTGTGTCTTGGTCTTCTAGCAAATCGGAGCCCTCTGGAGAGATGATCTTAACCTTAGTTGATCCTTTTAAAAAAGTGAGCAGTAGCTGGTTTAATATGATACGTATAACATCAGCACCATGATTAGTTTCACAACGATCACATGATTTTGTGATATATTAAAGCTTTTCAGACTGTGCTGTCGTTCTAATCCCTGTTTTTACAGTTTTTTTGGATTGCTTACACACTAAAATTAAAAGTAGTACACTATTAGCAAAACCTTACACTCAAGAGGCAAAACATCAGCCCATATTTGCACAACTATAAGCACATTGTCAACCTCACACTTGTTGCAAAACTCTACACACAGTGATTTGCAAAACACTAAACACACTTAACATACATTACACACAAAAATCTATCATGAAGTCACTTCCTTGCAATACCAAAGCACTGACTGTCAAATTACTGCACCGTCCAACCAATCGGTTCAACACAGTCATCAGGTGTGCAAACACTTGATTGCTTAATTGTAGACACACCAATCAGGTGTGTAAGCACTATAAAAAGCAGCAGGTGAGTTCATTGGTCTTCAAGCACAATGGAAAGTGTCAGAGAAAGAGTAAGACGTGGAGGACAAGGAGGAGGAGGAGGACAAGGAGGAAGAGGAAGGGGAGGAGGAGGAAGAAGAAGGGGAGGAATCAAAAGAGGAAGAGATGGAGGCCATGGTAGAGGTAGAGGAAGACAAGAAGGTGCTAAAAGAGGACCGAATCTGACAAATGAGATCCGCGCAACACTGGTTATGTTGTCAACATGGCGCTGAGGGAGGCTGGACTGCGAGTACAGCCAAATCTAAGCCGATACACAGTGGCAAGTGTGATAAGAACATTTCGACTGGAAAATAGGTATTGTAAAAATATCATATCAAAAACATCTGCACGGTTTCAGTAACTGCTTACAGTACTGTATTCAATGCATTATCAGCACTTCTGTTACCTTTTCCTGTGAAATTACTGTACTATTGTATACTGTTTTTTTTTTCTTTTTCCTACATAGGATTGAGGGTCAGGAACGACAAGGGGGAAGGCCTCCTATGTTCACAGAACAGCAAGAGAGGGAGATAGTAAACATGGTTTTGGCCAAAAATGCTACAGTATAACACTCAATCAGCTCCAAGCTAACATTGTCAATAACCACACCAGTTTCAACGATATCCATCAGGTCTCAACATCAACACTGGCACGCATCCTACAAAATATACATATTCAAATGAAGCAAATTTATCGAGTGCCTTTCGAGCATAATTCCGAAAGGGTGAAACGACTGCGGCATGATTATGCAGAGGTATGTATTCACTTTAGCAGTGTGTTCTTGCATACTGTCTCATAATATTTTACTGTACTGTAATATGAATACTAGATCTATGCTGAACTACACAATTTTGCATGACACTGTTCTTCAGAGAGTTTTACGAATGGATGGAGAGGAGATCCAGCATGAGTTCATTTACGTAGATGAGGCAAGGTTCAACCTGACAAGAACACGAAGGAGGGGAGGAAACATCATTGGCCACAGGGCTATACTCAATGTCCCAGGGCAACGTGGGGGTAATATAACACTCTGTACAGCCATTACACAGAATGGGGTCCTCCACCGCCATGCCCATATGGGCCCTTACAACACAGCACTCATACTTACATTCTTGGACCAATTGCACAACATAACAGCAGCAAATCAAATCGATCATATGCAATACATTGTTGTCTGGGACAATGTGTCTTTCCACCGCTCTTCTCTGGTACAGAACTGGTTTCAGCAACATCCACATTTCACCGTCCTATATCTTCCACCATACTCTCCATTCCTCAACCCAATAGAAGAGTTTTTCTCGGCATGGCGGTGGAAGGTATGATCTCCGTCTCCAGGCTGATGTACCCCTCATCCAAGCCATGGAGGAGGCCTGTGACCAGATGGAGCAATGCAAGGATGGATTCGTCATTCAAGACGTTTCTTTCCAAGGTGTCTTGCTAATGACAACGTTGCCTGCGATGTTGATAATTCTCTGGCCAGATCCAGCTAGGCGAAGAGACAATGTCTAGTTTTTTTGTTTGTTTTTTTTTTTCAGTAAACTTACAGTACAATACGTAAAGTGACATTTTGTTACAGTATTATGAATCTCCATGTCAACATTTTGGGTGTGTTGACAAATGAGTTTCTTCAGTCTGCAACATTGGTCTTGTGTAGTGTTTGGTGAATTTACATTATATTTGTACTTTATTGATGGTAGCCTACTCTAATCATAGGGAAGTAGAAGTGCTAAAAGTGTTTTAGGTTTATCACAGCAGAGTGTAACTCATGCAAACAGAGTATAGTAATGTGAAACGTGTGTGTTTCATATGGTAACAAAGTGTGGTTTTTAAACAGAAGTGTATAGTTTTTACAAGAGTGTTTAATTATGCAAGGGATCTGTAGTGTTGTGCTAATTGTGTGTAGTGTTTTGAAAACACGGGCCCTGTTTTGAAAATCGTGCTTAAGCAATCCAAAAAAACTGTAATCGCGGGTAGATGAACATTTCACACTAAATAAGCGAGGTTAGCACAGCTTTTTCACTGGGGTTATGAGTGAGCAGTGCTGCAAACTTCACGTGAAAGCAAGGGACAAGTCGTTATCTAAAGTGTGTGCATGCTGTATTTATCCAATCATGGTTCTCAATGCTGTAATATATACAAATATATTACTAACATTAATCCAGGGTTCAGTAATGTACAGTGTTGAAAGGTCAGATGATAAACAGTCAGGATTAATTGCTAACACTGGGTGAATTAGAACAGTGTGAAATCAGACGGGGGGGGCACGGTGGCTTAGTGGTTAGCACGTTCGCCTCACACCTCCAGGGTTGGGGGTTCGATTCCCGCCTCCGCCTTGTGTGTGTGGAGTTTGCATGTTCTCCCCGTGCCGTGGGGGTTTCCTCCGGGTACTCCGGTTTCCTCCCAGGTCCAAAGACATGCATGGTAGGTTGATTGGCATCTCTGGAAAAATTGTCCGTAGTGTGTGATTGCGTGAGTGAATGAGAGTGTGTGTGTGCCCTGCGATGGGTTGGCACTCCGTCCAGGGTGTATCCTGCCTTGATGCCCAATGACGCCTGAGGCTCCCTGTGACCCGAGGTAGTTCGGATAAGCGGTAGAAAATGAGTGAGTGAACGAGTGAGTGAAATCAGACACAACCCATTATTCTGTTTACCCGAAGTTTCCAATCAGCCAGGAAACTATTTTTGGTGTGAAAAGCTCTTTTTTTTGTATCTATGTAAAAGTGTCTGAATTAAATTTTTAATTGTACCAGTCTTTTACCTTATTTTATTAGGGATGGTAGAATGTATCTATCTTTATTTTCCTGTGCTGGGAAACCTTCTTTCTGGTTTATTAAGCAGTTTCTTTTTCTCTCTGTCTCTCTCTGAGCAGCAGGAACTGAGACTGTTACTGTCATTGATCTATGACCTGTTTGACAGAGTAATGCACCGCATACACACACACACACAGTGGTATGTAAATTATATTCATACTCAGGTGTCGCAGCTCAGAACACATTACGCAGTCAGAAATCTCGAATGTCGTCATGTTGACACTGATTTATTTTTCTGCCAGTGCAAGAAGAATTTGTTGGTTAATGCTGGCTGTATCAGTTGATTCAGGAAAAAGGAACTGAACAAACATTGACTGATGTGGTTCGAGCAGCACATCCAGGAGTGTGAGGGTTTGTGAAGGCTTCAGGCCGAGTCCCCCTCAAAACCAAAATGGTCCTCTCTTAATAGCTTATTGTTAGATACTTTAGTATCTGATGCCTCCAGCTTTATCATTTCCTTTCTTTTTGTCATCTTGGGATTCAGGTTTAACACAAACACAGGTGATAGCTTTCCATATGTTCTCTTTTATTACATTAGTAGTTACATACAGTCTTTGCACAAGGACGGGAATTAACCCTTTAATTTTTTTAATGATGTACTAACTAATTGAAGGGATGTTAAATACAATCTAGTAGCTTAAGAAAATTGTGTTTCTGTCCCTTTGCCGGTGTTCTGATTAACATCTTTACCCCTGTGTATCAGCCTCACTTTGGGATTTCTGACATCATGCTTTAACGTTTGACTTTGAATTTTATTAAGCTTCAAAAAATTCTGATGTAATGGTGACGTCAATGGCTGCAACCTGTTTTAGTTTGTAAAGCACGTCTAGTGATAGAACGGTCACAGAGCAGCTTCCCGGAAGCTTAGACGTAGATTTCTGTTTAAATTCCAGTGGCCAGAGGCAAACATGGTATGGGAAAAACTCCTGGAGATGAAATGGAGAGGAAGCCGTGAGAAGAAACCAGAGTCACAGAGAACGTCCTGTTCTCTGAGACACCGGATAGTGGACTTACACATCATTACTATGCTTCCATGATTGTACAGTATAAAGACAAACAGTAATGATTGTGTTTGAAAGGATGTTCAGTATGAGCTCTCTTTAGAATCAGTTTTAGAAAGCGTAAGTGAAATCTTCTTCCTGTTTTTCTTGTGTTTATGTTGATGATTGAGCGTCTTTGTCACATCTCACTCCACAGTGGTGTTAATATGAAGCTCATGTGAAAGTAGACGCTCGGAGCTTTAAGAATGTGTAGAGTATCAGAAGTATTTCTGTTTCTGTATTTCTGTCTGCCTACTAGGTACAATATTTTCACAGAAAATGTCTGTATCTTCAAAAGTAAATGTTGATCTTAAACCCATTTCTGCTCTCTGAAATGCCCCAAGAAAATTTTGTTCATGGTCATGAAGCTAGATGATGTCTCATGTTTTGGTAATATTGTGGTAAAAATGGTACTATTGGTATTGGTAATATTGCTGCGGTCTGAGATGCTGAAAGTCTCTGAGAACCGAGCGGCGGCGGCGGCGGTGGCAGAGCGTGTTTCAGCCTCGGGTTGCTTTCTCAGCACCAGTGGCTTTTCTCTGCGGTGTGTACTTCCTGTCGAGAGGCACGCTGGGACGGCACAGGGTTCTGACAGCTACAACATGAACAGAACTGTCAATCTGACAATGATAGGCTTGTTTATTTTCCCTGTCGTTCATTATTCTTTTCTTCTCTTGAACTCTTGTGTTTTGACAATGAGTCAAAAATAACTCATTAAATGATGTGTTATTAAAACCAAGCTGAATTTGCCAAATAATCAACGCCTGCAGAAGTCAAATGAAATCCTCAATAATGAATATCAATCAACACTTTTGTAGTTGTTAACAACGATATTTTAAAACAGATAAATAGCAAGTTTTATTTTAATATTATCTCCTGGACACCAGACATCAGTGGCTTTCACTCACACCTCTGTGGGTTAAGGGTTTGGTTCCTGCTTCCTGCATACGTGCTCCAGTTTCCTCCCTCAGTCCAAAGACATGTATCTGACTGTAGTGTGTAAATGTGTCCTGTGATGGGTTGGCATCAGGTCCAGGGAGTCCTCAGCTTGTCCACGCTCCAGGTTCCTAAGAAAACAGGAACTTATTTTTCTTTTCTCATTTGGTCTCATTTCCAGATCATCTGCTGTCTTCATCTTTATCTAATCTCTACTTGCTCTCTTCTCCTCAACCATCCTCCTTTCCTGTTCTTCCATCCTACCCCTCCTTCCTTCCTTCCTTCTCTTCCTGCTGGCCGTCTGCTCTAGCCTTCTCTATAAATGAGTAAATAAAAGATGGGGGGCTTTATTGAGAAGTGGTGCACCTACATCATTTCCTGCTGATAAAAACATGATGGGGTGGTGCCAGAGGGATGCAGCTTTGTGCATCGCGGCTGCTAACAAATCCAATTTCCACAGGAACACGATGCAGAGCAGACCCCCTGGGCGAGCACTCACAGTGGACAGCATCCCCTCCCTTCCCTTCTCCATCTCCAACATGCTTCTCCTCATGCACAAACAATTAGGGCCTGATTTCTCTGTTATTAATCACAGACCCCAGACAAAGTGTGAGATCATAATTAAAATCTATTTGGGAGCATATGTGCCTTGGTCCCTCAAGGCATACGTGCGAGAGTGGAGGAGGGAGAGAAAAAGAAAAATACTGAAAAATTACAAGATGTCTACTCAGTTTTGTGAAGGCTTAATGTGTTCAGGTGTGTGTGTGTGTGTGTGTGTGTGTGTGTGTGTGTGTGTGTGTGTGTGAGTGAGAGAGAGAGAGAGAGAGCAAGACCGAGACAGAGAGAAAAACAGCACAGATAACGAAGAAATGGAGAACGCAAAATGTGTGTCTTTAGGGGAAGCAGATAAATTAAATGCTTGTTTGCTTTCTTATTGCCGTTTATTTACCTGGATTGTGTCCAAATGAAGGAAGCAAAAAAAAAAAAAAAAACAGAAAGCAAACGACACACAAAAATAATGAATCACATAAATGTTACCTTATTAAAAGTTTGCTGTTGATGCCAATGAGAAGAGATGCACGACAGAAGGTGTTGGATGAGAAGCTTGTTACGCACAGATTTAAAAAACCATCAAGTATAATAAGCCACAATGCCGTTTGGATCCCAAGCTCAGGCAAAGACGATGAATATTAAGGAACGTCTCCTCTCCCACGCCTCCATGGGGAAAGTCAGAGGTCAAAGTTTACCATGTCCTCATTCCAGTCCCACGTATTTGTCCTGAACTCAATACAGACAATGTGTATTTAGTGAACACACTCCTCCATACACAGAAGAACAGGCTATAAAAACATTTAATCCCCAAAAATGATTTGCTTCCTTCCTTGTTGCCTGGGTGGAGTTTGTAGAACAGATTATTTCAGTTTTAGTTTTACACTTTTATCTGGGATCAGGCAAGACAGGAAACAAAACAACAACAAAAACACATGAAATCAGATAAATCACTTAACCAGATTAGAGAACACAATTATAACTGCTGGTGTAAGATAAATGAAATAGATAGCAGGAGGCGACATGGCACATTTTCTCTCTCTAATCTGAGGCCAGTATGTGTGTGGCTTATAGGGAATAAAAAGAACTCCTCCACTGATCCAGCCGGGATCTTTCTTTCTTCCTTCTTTAGGTTTAGGAAGTAACTCCTTTTTTTTTGGATGGGATTGGAAGAAGAAAAAAAAGAACTCATTGAAAGAAACGCTTTACTTTCATTTTTAGGGCAAGTTTTTTATTTTTCTGTTTCAATAAATAAACAAACAAATAAACAAACATTGTTGAGAAAGAAAAGCTGTGATTGTTGTAAAGCGCCAAAAAAATTCATCCTCTTTAGGACCAATGAGGCAATAAATAATAAATAGTTTCTCCAAAGCCATGAGATCAAATCTTCTGATGCTCGCTCTCTCTCTCTCTCTCCCTCTTTCTGTCTCTGTCTCTCTCTCAGTCTCCCCCCCCCTCCCCCTGTCTCTCTCTCAGTCTTTCTCCCCCCCCTCCCTCTGTCTCTCTCTTTCTCTTTTCAAATCAAGCCAGTTGTAATATTTCATATATGACTGATGTTCATGGCTGTTTCTTGTATCTAATGTGTGTGTGTGTGTGTGTGTGTGTGTGTGTGTGTGTGTGTGTGTGTGTGTGTGTGTGTGTGTGAGAGAGAGAGAGAATGTGAATGTGCTCACTGGGCACTTTATTAGGAACACCTGTGCACCTGCTCATTCATGCCATCATCTAATCTGCCAATCATATATCAGCAGCTAAATGGATCCATCACACAGATACAAATGAATAGCTTCAGTTCATGTTCACATCAAACATCCAGGTGGATGAGCTTCAGCAGCAGATGATCACATCAGGTTCCTCTCCTATCAGCCAAGAAGAGGAATGTGATACCATCATGGACACAGATTGGTCCTGGAGGAACGTTGGCTCATTTCACTTTGTACTGTAACATCTATATATGGTTGAAATGACAATAAAAGCTTCTTGATTTTACTTGAGATTCACCCAAACACGACAGTTCAAGATTAGAGAAAGACCAGAAGTTCTTTAACGGTCACATTTTAGCGACTCTGTGTCCAGTTTCTGCTGACAGTAGAGGAACCTGATGTGAAACTCCTTGTGTGTTCTGACTTGCTTTTCTGCTCATCACAGCTGCAAAGAGTGACTACATGAATAAACTCTAGTAAGTTGTGCAGCAGATCAGCAGTATCTGACATTTTCTCCATTCTGATGTTTGATATGAACATGACACAAAGCTCTTGACCCGTACGACTGTATGCACCACACTGCTGCCACGTGATCAGCTGATTAGATAACTACAGGAATGAGTAGGTGTACAGGACTTCCTAATAAAGTGCTCAGTAAGTGTATGTATATGTGCAAGAGCTCCAATTTAGCTCCTGTGTCACAGAGGGATTAAGATTCAGCCAGGTATTGATTCATTAGGTAAATAAACAAAGAAAAAAACTGTTTGCCGTGCTTATTTACTGAACTCATTAGTCCATTTGGAATTGAAGAGTCCCTGGTGGTCCAGCGGCAGCATCCAGCACAATCACTGCCGTGTCCAAAACCCGGTCACTCAGAGTTAACTCTTTGTCCCAATCGCAGATAAAATGAGATCAAGCATCCAGCATAGAATCTGCGTCAAAAATCTAAATGCATGGATCAGATGATCTGCTGTGGTGACTCTGAACAGAAGGACATCAAGAACATTAGTTTGTTTGCATGTAGTATGTGCACGTGTCTACGGCAGTGAAGAGCGAGAGAGCGTTTTCATTCAAATCTCTGAACACAGCTCTATTACACAAAGCCCAGTATATCAGCACACAATGTATCCCACACAAGTCTGAGGTAAATTTTCCTTTAAGTGTTTCGTAACAGACAACAGACTTTCATAATAGATGCGCTGACAGTTTTTGTCATCAATCGGCTTTTGTTAGACCGTATTTTACTTCAGGGGCAATTTCAGCTTGCTAATTCACACCAGTCATCCAAATATTGGCCCATAATCATTTGATATTTAGCCAGTAATTAAACACTGTGTTAGGAAAAGTGCTAGCGTGTGCCGTTGGACCTGGCAGACAGAATCATTCTCAGTAGTGACAGAAAAGACAGCAGCATGACAAGGTAACAAGAGTGCATTTCTTTTCTTTTTTTTTCAATTTTTCACAAATAGGTTCCTTCCTCTACATGCTTAAACCGTGTCGTGCTTTGTTTGTGCTCAGACACTGGTGGTAATAGAAAGCGCTTCCCTCAGAGAGACGGTCTCATTCAGAACAGCTCATCACTCAGGCGTTGACGCCGTCGCTTAACTCGGCCTTGATGTGACAAGGCTGTCGTGGGAGAACGTTGACGGCTCCAACACTTCCTTTTCTTGCTCTGTCTCATCTCCACTGCCACTGAACGGATTCGGCCTCCACAGAGGTTTAGCCAACTCTCGTGAGCTAGCGTTAAAAAATCATGTTTCAAACGAGCCACTTAGTTGCCGACGAGCCACAGGAAGTAGTTTGGACAAAGTGTAAATGCGAGTGCTGTCTATGTTCTCAGCAGGGAACTCTGTCCAACGATTCCTGCTGCTTCTGAAGCCCCGTCGAGCCGATTTATGAAACAAACAATCACTTAAAGAAATCCAGACGTCAACTTTTTTTTTTTCAGTATTAGACATGGGTCAGGTTTGAGAGAGAAAATACTTTCTCGGGAAGTCTAATTCCTTCTTCACTCTGACAATATACACATTTATACAGACATTTTATTTGTATTTTTACTAAGCAGCTTTACAGGAATATAAATGATAACATTTTTCATTTGAATTTATCGCTCATGTGCAAGCCAGAGGTGATGATGGGGAGGAAGACTGACCTGAGATGACATGAGGAAAAAACCTTGAGAGGCACCAGACTCAGAAGACCTGTCTGTCAGAGAGACAGAGACACAGACAGATAGAGAGAAACAGACAGAGACAGAAAGACAGAGAAAGAGACACAGAGACAGACAGAGAGAAACA
>NC_083460.1:19682703-19707703 GCF_030014155.1 Tachysurus vachellii
ATATACATATATATATATATATATATATATATATAAATATATATATATATATATATATAGCTCCAGTTGGACTCTGCTATAATAAAGAGGAGATGAACTCCATGTGGTCTTTTACATCAATACAACATTTATCAGACTGTATATTTATAATCACACCCTCCAGTGTCACCCATATGAGGATGAGGTCCCCCTTTGATTCTGGTTCCTCTCAAGGTTTCTTCCTTTACCATCTAAGGGCGTTTTTCCTCCCCACAGTCACCTGGGTCACCTCAGACTTGCTCATTGGGGATAAATACAAACACATTTAAATATATCTAATATTAATCTTGAATTTTTGTATCATATTAATCTTTATAATAACCTTTTGTTCTATGTTTATGTTTAAAGCTGTTTTTAGACAATGTCCATTGTAAAAAGCGCTATACAAATAAACTTGAATTAAATTGAACTGAATATATCTATTACTGGGGGCACGGTGGCTTAGTGGTTAGCACGCCTCACACCTCCAGGGTCGGGGTTCGATTCCCGCCTCCACCTTGTGTGTGTGGAGTTTGCATGTTCTCCCCGTGCCTCGGGGGTTTCCTCCGGGTACTCCGGTTTCCTCCCCCGGTCCAAAGACATGCATGGTAAGTTGATTGGCATCTCTGGAAAATTGTCCCTAGTGTGTGATTGCGTGAGTGAATGAGTGTGTGTGTGTGCCCTGCGATGGGTTGGCACTCCGTCCAGGGTGTATCCTGCCTTGATGCCCAATGACGCCTGAGATAGGCACAGGCTCCCCGTGACCCGGGGTAGTTCGGATAAGCGGTAGAAAATGAATGAATGAATGAATATCTATTACTCTCTAATGTCTGACAGCTCCAGTAGTTTTAACACAACAACATATTAAAATGGCTTAAAGCCCATAAATATTGGCACATTATTTTACAATACCAGCAAAAATAAATAAAGAATGTGATTTTCGGCTTTACTTGAACAGTCAACGGTGTAATAATGACACTTTTATCATGCATAAACACCCAAAAGTAAACAGACGATAAAATAAACGTCTATACGAAATACACATTTGGCAGCTCAGTTACTCCATCGGCAGGTATGTGTTTGATCCCTCATTATTTTATCAAAAGCCAGATTAGAAACAAGAAGGAGAATAGAACAGAATAGAATTTGCCAAAAAAGGGAGGACTACGATCCAAAGAGTTCACTTCGTCTTATGGTGTGGACGAATACGGCTGCCAATGGTGTAATTGCTTCCCTTGTATTTATTTAGGATGTGACTGCTGATAAAAGTGTCAGGATAAAATCTGAAGTGTATCTGGTTCATATTATCTTCTCACACTCAGGAAAATGCTTGGAAACTCATTGGACGCCACTTCAAAGTACAGATGCTCAATGTTTTTCAAACACACTGGAATGTTACCACAATAGCCGAGTCAATCATGTGAAGTGAATGCAATTAAGAACATATTTCAAATGCAGAACTGAATGTCCAAAACTTCATGAACAATCAGCCAATAAAGAATGCTGCAGTAAGGCCTGGCTGAGCTTCACCAGGGATGAAAAGCAGAATCTCCTGATGTTCTCAAGTTCCAGACTTCACGCACTTGCTGACTGCAAAGGATCTGCAAATAAGTATTCAGTTTCTCCAGTTACCTTTTGGTGAGAGAGAGAGAGAGAGAGAGAGAGAGAGAGAGAGAGAGAGAGAGAGAGAGACCTAGTTCAAGACCCCAGCAGTGGCACCTTGGTGAACCTGGGACTTGAACTCAAAACGTTCTGAATATAGCTGAATCATATTCCCTAGAGATGAATCAAATGACACAGAAAGATGAATCTTCAATTCATACTTTTTATTTACAAACCTATTTTATTTTGTTGACCGAAAAGTCGCAATTTAGGAATTTAAGGACTTTTAACCCTCTTGAGGGTGAGGGTTAAAAGTCCTTAAATTCCTACACCATTCACCCGATCTGGATCGTTATTCTGGTTCATCTCCTATATTTTGATGTTGTCAGCACACGCTTCCAGTTTGCGATGCATTTTAGTGACGTCACTTCCGGGTTGGCAGACTTTTCATGCCTTTGGCGCTATTTAAGCACGTTGTGAGAGCATATTTCTCGCCAGATGATCTCTCCAGTTTCACTCCAGTTTCACCGTGATCTATAAGTTATTCCGCCTTCTCTCTGCTCTAGTTATTATCTTTTGGATTGCTGCTGTGTTCTGAGAGGTTTCCGCCAAGTTGGATTGCCTTTTGAACTCCTTCCTGTTTATGCTGTTGCTGGGCTGTTTTCTTTAGCCCGCGCTTTTTTGTCTATCGTGCTCCAGTGATTTTCGACCAAGTTTGATTTATGTTTTTTCAGGTTTTTTTTAACCCTTTTCCTAATTCTGTTTCTGCACACTATTATTGTACTTTGCCTGTTTTACCAGTTGCTCTTTGTGCCCTGTCTAGGGAGCGTACAAATGGACCCCAACTGGAGGTTGATGTGTTTGTTTCAGGCATCAGAACCTTGAGTGCCTCCGGACAGCCAAAAGGCTACAACTCCGACAGGTTGCCAATTCCCGATGTCTGTCCGTCTCTTCTGAAATCCCGGTTATCCTCAGACCTTAACTATTCTCCAGCAATGCTTCTGGTGGCCCTCACTCAAACAAGCCATTCATGACTTTGTTGCTATCTGCCCCGTAAGTGCCCAATATAAAAGCCCTTAAAACCCCCTATTCTGTCTCCTCTGGCCCATTCCAGTCCATTCAAGGAGATGGCTTTGTCTAGGATATTTACCCAAGGGGGATTTTGCTGTTAAATTGTCCTGTTTTTGCTTTTTTATTTTGTGAATTATTTTTTTCTGTGTGGATTATTTTCTGAGTTGGTTCCCTTGGATGCTATTAGACTTCCATTCCTCCTCCTGTCCTAGTTTTGGCCGCTCATGCTCTAGGCGCGCTGTTTATTAAGACTATTTTTAAACTTCCCCAATCCGAATTGTGTCCTTCCTATCATCTCCACCCCAAACCTGACAGATGTAGACAGTAGAATAGCGATAACTATGTCAATGTCCAAATGTTTAGAAACCTGACGGTATGTAACATTCCTTTATTCATTCAGTCATCTTCAGTAACCTGGTCAGTCCACTACACAGCACTGTACAGACACACACACATAGATGTAATCAACCTACAGAATGTTTATTAGTGGTCAGATGAAAATAGAATACCTGGAGGAAACCTACCTGGACAGGGACACGGCGGGGAAAACACACAAAATTCCACACCAACCATAATTAGACTTTAATATCCGATCCCAAACTCTGTGAGACGTCAAAAATATGTGTTGTCCCACGGTATTAAATATCAGCTTAAAGCTTCCTCATATCATCTCAGCAGATAATTTTTTTTTTATGTGAAACTCTGTAAATTTTGTTCAATATCTTAAGATTTCTGTAAGATGCTTTAAAACAAAGTGCTAACAAATGAAATAGAATTAAATTAAACTAATATGAAAGCATGACTTTTAACCACATTGTAGAAATTATATTAAAACCATGGCTGTGTGCAAGAGAAAATAAAGAATAAAAACTGATCTTGATATTTAAGCTAAGATTTTGTACTAAACGGCATTTAGATTTCTGTCACTTACACAGTACAGGTCAAATGCAGCACAGGTCAATAATGTAACTGGTGTTTTAAACCTTTTTTCTCTTTCACCCTGTGAATTAGTGTTACAGAAACGTTTAATCCTTTACCTAAACCTATTTAATGATCATTTTTTAGTCGGGTTTTAATTGTTTAAATGATCCACTTGAAGATAATTAATACATTTTTTATCTCCAAGAGTCTATTTACTTTGTTATTCAGCAATTATTTGCATATTTTTACTACAAATGAAAAAAGAAAATCTTTAAAATCTTGCCTTTACACACACACACACACACACACACACACACACCACAGCTTGTTTCCTGCTCAGTTGCCATCACTTGCTGACCCCTGTTTCCATCCACTTGCTAATCTCTCAACCTCTTGCCTTTGTGTATATTAAAGGCTGTTCCACTTCCACGTGCAGAGATGTTCCAAACTTCTCGTGCATCATATTTCAATATCACACCATAAACAGCAATGAACATTGTCACAAAATCAGCTTTAAAGAAACACACAACATTAAAACACAGCCTGAGTGTCTTTAATTTGACCATCAGAGTCCGACCTTCTACTATAGTCCATCCGTCCAAAGCCGCCTATAGAGACTCTATGTGATCCCATCCACAGCAGTCTCACAGCAAGCTTTAGGCTACCATTGATTCTCAAAGTAAATATCTACCTCCAATTCAATTTGAACATAGACCAGGAGCAAAAGATCAAGGAAGGACTTCAAAAGAGACAACAGTTGTCTACTATGTCCACTAGGCCTATTTCTATTATTGTGTGGTGTTGCCATGTGAGAACATAAATGAAATAAAATAAAATAAAATCCCATAGTAAAGTCTTTAGACATGATAAAATGTAACCTGGTATTGTATGAGAGTATCATAATGTGTGCAGTCGAGGGATGGCTACGTGTCTAAAAATAGCATTTTTTCCACAGCGAGTTCCTTCACTGCCTGTGGCCATCCTCCTGGACACTGCATGTTGCACCCCTCACATGCTGTTATCGTCTGTGGATCAGATCGTCCTCAGTGGCCCGCAGTGATTAGAGCTCCATCAGCTGGGTCTGTGCTGGATGGAGGAGTTCGGCTAAGACAGACAGACTGCACTGCCACTGCACACGTTCCTTCTGGTTGCCCTGCCCTTCTGTCCACAGCTCTGGGAGCAAAACACATGCTGCTAGTGACTAATAGTGGGAATGAGAGAGAGAGTTTACCATTGAAGTTTGAAGGTGGAGCTCAGAATGGTCGTTTTTGACCTCTACATTCCTCCATGTTGTTGTTTTGAATGCCCTATATATTTTTGTCCATGAATGTAATTGATTTAATCAATCACTAATACTCTGAGTGTGTGTGTGTGTGTGTGTGTGTGTGTGTGTGTGTGTGTGTGTGTGTGTGTTCATGCCAAGTATAAAGAATGCCAAACCCATAATGAATTTAGATAAGGATTCTGGTGGGGAACCATCCCAAATAAATCGATAACTAACGGCAGCAATTATTTTCATGCCTTATCCCTTATACATAATTAATTTTCCATAAATATGTATTTTTTTTATTTGTCTGTGTGGTTTAAACCACTGACACTGTTAATTAAACATTCTTTTGTTTAAGTATTAAGAGTGGATCACACATGCGCACACACACACACACACACACACACACTCCACCCATGCTGCCACTGTTATCTTTAAGCACAGCAAAATCGCTTTCCTAATGATTATCTCTCCCCATAGTGAGCTTTTTTATCTGCTTTAGATGTGTTTTCCTGCCTCAGTTCAGATCTGCCAGGAGCAATTACTTCAGCTGTGAAAGGAGGTACTTTTGTGCAGAAAAATAACATTATCTGTATACTGATCAATGCGTCTGCTCGTGTGTGTGTGTGTGTGTATCAGGCATGTCCCTGTGTAAACACTGGCATGTAATTGTCATGGTGAAATTTTTGCAAAATATTTATAACAAAATGTTAATGCACTATAAAAAAAAATCTAATACCTGATGGACTTGCGCATGTAGTCTTGTGTGTAGGAAGAGAATATTTCATATACGAGGTAGTTACTAAAGATTTATGGTTGGACCACCGGGGGAGACTATAGTATATTCCTATAGTGATGATTAACAACAGTATTATGGAGGACATTTCTAAGATAATATTTTTTTACTAGGATGATACATTTTAAGTGCATGAGACAAGTGGATTATGCTAATCTCGATTACCCGAGACTGAAGAATTAACATCGCTACTAGACAGAAAATCCACATATTACAACACATAAAATATGCTAACTTCTTAGATCCCATTGAAAAAAGGCCACACAGCTGAACAGAAAAACTGAGGGAAAGAGAATATAGATATTAGAGTTAGTGTTTGTCGCCGTCATTGCAGGCTATAAGACGTCCTACTCCTCCTCCGGTTAAGGAGCCTCTTGCTCCAGAGCCAAATAAATAATAAGGCGCAGCTCTCATGGTCCTGCAGGATAAATGCTTGGTTAAGTGCTTCTCCACCCAATGCATCGCCTACTGCAACAGCAGATTTATTCAAAACATGGAAACAAATAAATCTCATTCTTCTCAGGAGGAGGAGACAATGAGTTTTTCATGTCCGCCTATTTGTTTTTATTTAGTTGAACACACCTTCCAGTGAACCATGGGAACAAAACGAAGACAAAAATGAAGAAACATAGCATCATATATATTTATTTCTCGTGTGTCTCTAGTGTCTCAGGTATACCAAAGCTACTGTAAATGTGCTGCCATTTTGTTTCTCAAAAATAGTATTTACAAAGCATCAAGCAGCAACCACCAGGGTCCAAGAGCCTGTGTTAGTAAGATATCACAGATGCAATTAATATCCATTATTTCAACCACATAATTAATTCCGTCGGATACATTGACTTGTCATTGCCAGTTGTCCAAACCGGCATTTACTCAAACCTTACGTACATTTTGATTGGAAATCTAACAGCCAACACACTGAGCTAGAAGAAACAGTGTGGGAAGTTTGAGCTTCAGAGTTTTGGGCTGAAAGCATTGACTAAAATTCATGTACACTAGGGTTAGGGTTAGGGTTAGGTTTTTAACAATTTATATTCAACAGACACCTTTATCCAGAGAAACATACATTTATCTCATTTATTCAACTATACAGTGAAGGCCTTGCTCAAAGCTCCTGCAGTGTGCTAGGATTAAACCTCATGACCTTTGGAGTTGAAGGCCAAGGTCTGAGCCACTGATCTGCTATCATGACAAAACAAAGGCAAATTTTCCTTAAAATTGTGTCATGCATCAAAATATTTTAATAACAGTAGTAACTCAGCATTCACCCTGAAAGAATCTGTTTGCAATCACAAAAACAGATGGTTTGGAAATGTCAAGATGTTTTGAGGATCAGACACTGTTAAGTAATCACTTTTTTATAAATGAGAAAGCTTAGAATGGCAGGCATATGTTTTGCATATTATGCAAATGAGATCAAATTCAAATAGGTGGAGCTAAAGTTTGGGTGCAGGGGGCTGGGAATTCACTAAAATCCAGGGGTTTCGTTACCACGACGTAAAGTGGGCGTGTTTCCGGAGGTCTTGGAAAAACGCCCTCTTTCAAAAAAAGAGCATACTACGAAGGACAAAACAGTCATACAGGTAGATTGATTTTAGAAAACAAATAAACAACCAAAAACTACGGTTATGGTTAGGGTTAGGGTTAGGGTTAGATGATCAAATAGGCCACGCCTACCAGATGATGCAATATCTGTTACGCTGTTCTGAAATCCCTGGAAATAAGTGCATCCCGCAGGGGCTGATGAATGAACAGGGAATGTGAGGTTTCACAGCCTTCCGTGACCATATTGTTTGTAAATGTCTGCATATTTTAAATCATTTCTTAAATCATTTCATTTTTTAAATCATTTCTTCAGTCTTCTACTGATTGTTAACGATTGCGATGATATAGATCCACAGTTTCGAGAAGTTCACTTAGTTAGTAAGTTTTTCATGACCTAAGAAGCTGCTGTGCGTTCGTGCTGCTTTCAATTTTTCTTTCAAACTCAGGATCAATCAAATTACTGCCAGCAGGACACAATGGCTTCAACATGAACCTCATTATCAACAGCTATAGAAAAGCAGTGACCAAAACATGCAGCACTGAACCCGATGGTAAGAGCGATTTCAGAAAGCGAATTGGTAAAAGCAGTTGACGCCTGTGTTCCTAATACACTGACAGCCCTTTAGATAAATGCAGACCCACTGTGTTTAAAATGACAACAATTGAGAGGTTGTTATAGAACCATTTTGGATAGAAAACTGTCTCATTCTAATACTCTGCAGTAATATATGGATACTGCTGAGCAAAATAAATTAACAGCACAACTTTAGTACACACGTCTTGTGCCGTGTTTTCTGGGTGTGAATGTCTACATGGATAGTGTCCTTAGAGGCTTTATTGCAGCCTTATACTCGATCTTAGGATCCGTACTAGTTGTCAGCACGGCAAACCGGATAAGAATAGATGCGATCTCATTCTTATACAATTCATTACTACTAAATTATGCTTCACAGGATTAAGTCCCTGTCAGGGACAGACGTGCAAAACATTTTACTAATCACAGCTTGAACCATCAAGTTGGGCCATGCCTGGATTAGCATGGATGACAACATAAGCCAGACGATTGCCAAAACTAACAAATTAATCAGCATCACAGAAAGCCACCTGGTTGACGAGAAGCTCAAAGCAATGGACAACACAGCAGTGCCCTATGGCCCTACTGGCTAGAGGAAGTGATCGGAGACAACAGATGGTGGTCGTGTCCCTATACTTAGCAACACACACTCACACACAGCATTGTGTCCGCTTTCTCAGAAAACAGGCCGACTCCACAGGTGCATCAAGACATCCCACCTGGTCCTAATCACCAAGAGCTAACGTGCTGGCCACTGAGGCAGATGATGACACATCCAACAGCCTCCAGAAATCTTCTGAGAGACTGCCAGTCGCCGGAAACAGCATGTTGCACACATTCAGAAGGGGCAGTGCAACCGTCTTGGGCAGTGCCCTGATATGAAGCCCATCTGGACGATGCTTTTCTGCTCGGGTTATGGACAAACTGAGCTTTGCATATTATTCTTAAATCCTGGCATTTCATCAACCTGAGCATTTCCAGGCAATGTCCCGACTAATGGGAGAATATGAGCAGAATGTCTTACAGCTCCAGATATTCAAAAGGAATGAGGTGTTACTTAGAGTCTAATAATGGAAGCAATGAACATTCAGATAAGGAGTATTATCCTATTCCACTAGCACTGGCATGACAGTGAAATTGTAGGAGACTGTATTACAATACCCACAGACAAATGTTCTCTAAAGTTAGACGCCGATTATTCCTTATAATTACTACTGATGTTGAATCAAATTTTACTGTCTGCCTGTATACTGTACATAACCTTCCTTTTGCAGACTTTATTTACAGCTTTATTTATAGTCAGGATAAGCAAATCCACCACTCAGCTACATCACTACCATTAAATCTACAGGAGTTCATGGGGAGGCCAGATACACCTGTAACGCATGTAGCGGGCTCTTCGTTTGGTTTGACATGAACATTTAACGTCGTTAGGTTGCGTAATATCGTCTAATTTTTTTTTTTAAATCTGTGCCTTATTTATTATATCTAGTAAACTTATTTGAAGCATAAAGTGTTCTTGTTCTATTAGCAGATGCCTGTGCTTATACCAAGACTTAATTTCTGAAAGTAGCAAGATTATCCGATAATATAACAAAGCATGAAATTACTAACATTGTCTAAAAAATAGTCTGAATAATCTTACATTTGTTCTGTTGTAATGCTGTAATTAGAAATAGGATTAAAGCAAGGGTTAGAGTAGTTTTGTCTTCTGTATTTTCCATTTTCCCTTCCGAATCTTAAAGGTGAAAGCAATTCTAGTATCTATTGACACCCTCTGTGTACATTGCATCGTCTCTTATATAGACTGGAGGTCATAAGTTTGCACACCTCTTGGAGAATCTGCAAAGTTTTAATAGATGAAAACTGTTCTGCAGAAAAATCCTCAATGTTCATTATTCCACGTTATTTTTCTGCACTTTTGACGCCTTTTCATCAGCATGATTTCTACATGACATTGAGATCCATCTTTTCACACTGAGGACAGCTGAGCGACACAACTATCACAAAAGGTGCATGTAAGGGGGTGTAAACTTTTGAAAGGGATGATTATTGTAATCTTTTTATTTTCAAGAAAATTTATTTTTATTTTAAAGAAAAATTATTTTCTTTAAAGACATGTTTTCATCTATTCTGCCCTTTAGAGGCTACATATGATATTTATGTTTCATAGAATAACAATTTATACCAATCCTCCTGTTCGAAAGTTTACACCGCCCTGGCTTTTAATCCTTTGTAATGGAGGATTTTTCTGAAGAACTACAGGCTGTTATAACTACTCAGGACAACTGTTTCATTTGAGTTGTTATTATTGTGTCTTGTGGATTACACTGTGTGTAAAACATCTGACACAGGAAATAGTTTATTCAGAGCAGAACTAAAGAAAACAACAAAAAGCAATATTTATTTACCTCATCCTTTTTTAATTAACATTTTGTGGATTCTGCAATGCCGTATTTAATCGTATGACTAACTGCAGATACTCAAAGAGTTCGGTTATAAAAGGTGATGGAGTGAGCTTTGCACTGTACCGTAAACATGGTACTGCTTAGCTGCGCAGTCAGTGACTCTTCTTGTCATGATGGCTTGGACAATTCTATGCCAGTACACCAGGGGGAATTCCAGCAGGAGTTTGGTTTCCATTATGTGCCATGTGTTTTTGTTTATGTTTTTGAGTTCTTATGTTTTTTCCCCCTGCCTGTTCCTCATGTCTTGCTAATTCCTTTCCCTATTTATACCTGTTTTGTGTGTGTTTTTGATGAGTCCTCCTTGCTTGTTACCCGATGTTTGCTGATTTATATTTTTGGTTTCTGGGTTATGTAACTTGTTTTGTATTGTTTTTCTCCTCGTGTCTGTTCATTTTGTTGTTCTGTTAATAAAATCCCTGTCTTCTATTCCTGCATGTAGGTCTGGATTTAGTTTCCATGGAGGCTGACAGAAGGAGTCAGCCAGCTCACAAACCCAGCGAGATAACCCCAAGTCAGGTACCTAAGGTTTTTTTTGGGTTTTTTTTGGAGCAGCTTTTTCTTTTTCTATGGACATGTCTTTGCTTCTGTTCCTGTGGTGGATGCTGCTCCACTTCCTGTTTCCCACAAAGCATGCCGCCTCACTTCCTGATCTGTCTGCTTTCATTTTCCGTGGTCTCTTGTGCACATTTTTCTTCTCCTGTTGGGACATGGCCCTGTTTCTGCACTCAGCAGAGGATGCTTTCAAGGACGTTGCGCTGCCCATGGTTTGGCTAGGGTCGTTGCACAGCTCTTGCAGCTGGGTTCTGGACTTCACCGGTCCTCGTGCTTGGCTGAGGACATTGATCTGCTTTTCGGCTTGGCTTTGGACATTGCTTGAGGCCCCTCTGGCTTGCTTCCATGTGCCTTGCCATGCTCCTCACTCCCCCTTTAGGTCTTGCTGTGGCCTTTGCTCCCCCTTTTACATCAGTGTGCTCCTTGCTCCTCCCTGATCCTTGCCTGGATCATTGCCGTCTTGGTTGACGTGTTTGCTGCGCCTTGCGAAGGGGTACCATTTTGATGACATAGAGAATTCACTGCCAGAACACCAGGGGGCATTCCCACAGGGTTTGTTTACGTCTTGTGCTTGTCATGTGCTTTTGTTTGTTTTGTGTCCTCACACGTGTTTGCCCCGCCCCAATCCTTTTAATGTTCCTGTGTCTGCACACCTGCTCCTTGTGTTTCCCCTATCATACCTATTGTCTCATGTGTTTTTTGCTGAGTACCTGGTTTCTTGTTATTGGTTTAATGTTACTTTTAAGCCCCGGCGTTTGTAATTCTGTTCTTTTAAATAAATTCCCCTTCTTGTTTTGCCATCTCTGCATTTGAGTCTGGAATTTTGTTCCTGTGGAGTCACTCATTTCTGATAAAAGGCTGTCTTCACAAGAAGAGAGGATAAGGATACAATGCAATGCATAATAAGTGGAAATGGGTTGAGTGACAAAGGGCATGAGTGGTTGGTTTAGAGGGTTAAAGAGGGGTTGAGGGGGGATTCACAGGCATTTTATATACTGTACCCACTTTGCTTTAGTATGCCTCTGGGACCTTAATAATTGATAGAAAGCACATTACGGTTTACTCTTAACACTGTACACTCACCAGTTAACTGTCTTTTCGAATGTCTATTTGTCCTGTTACTGTCTCTGTTTTTCTCTGTTATGGAGGAAGAAACTAAACACTGGGCATTTTAACGATTCCACAATGACTCTCCATTTCAGCAGCTTCCCTCACTCCAGCCTCTACTGCAGGGCATTTACAACCTGTCAGGTGTGTTTGTGTGTTGTGTGTGTGTGTTTGTGTGTACAATGTGTACAATACATGCCCTTAAAACAGAGCAGAAGGGAGATGTTAAAAGCCTGCAGCTGCTATTAATTTGTGTGAATGTAAAACATGTACTGTATACAAATACACACAAACCAGTAAACTCTTCTTCATCATAAGGGAGATACTTTAATGCCAGCTAGATGGCACTCTGAGGGAGCATCAACATCAAAACAAAGGCCGCCGCAACTTTTAGCATGTTAAACAGTATCAGTGTCCAATGGCCAGGACTCTATATAAGTCACAGTTTGACTGTCCTCTAAAGGTCAAAGCTCAAACACAAGGGCGGGATCTGTTCAAGCACATTGAGCCTGGCACTTTGCCCCTGCCATTGCCACAGGGCACATCAGGCCACACTGACCACTCTACAACCATTCGAACCATGTTGGTGAATTAAATACAAACTGTACAATAGTCATTTTCGAATAGTCATTACCTTATCATGTAGCTAGTGCTGAAGCAATTTCATGCTTTAATTCCTGACAAGCTTTTTCTCATGCAGCTTTGTGAAATGTCTACTATAATTGTCTGTTATAGCAAAATAAAATTAAAAATAGTGGGATACAAACAGAATTGAATTGGATTTCTATGAAAAGCTGACATTGTGATACTTTTCTTAAGACGCCGAGGTCGCTTTTTTCCTTCTCGATAGGTGAGTAACGTTGGTTTTGCTTTGTTTCACAGAACTAATATATGCCGTCCTTTGCATGATTATGCTTGTGTGTCATTTTTGCTTGTTTGTTTATCTGCAGGGGCACGGTGGCTTCGTGGTTAGCACGTTCGCCTCACACCTCCAGGATCGGGGTTCGATTCCCGCGTCCACCTTGTGTGTGTGGAGTTTGCATGTTCTCCCCGTGCCTCGGGGGTTTCCTCCGGGTACTCCGGTTTCCTCCCCCGGTCCAAAGACATGCATGATAGGTTGATTGGCATCTCTGGAAAATTGTCCGTAGTGTGTGATTGCGAGAGTGAATGAGAGTGTGTGTGTGCCCTGCGATGGGTTGGCACTCCGTCCAGGGTGTATCCTGCCTTGATGCCCGATGACGCCTGAGATAGGCACAGGCTCCCCGTGACCCGAGGTAGTTCGGATAAGCGGTAGAAGATGAATCAATGAATGTTTATCTGCAATCGTTTTGTTCTTCCCTTCAGCTATGATAAAGACACATTTCTTTCCATTAGTTGCCTGGGTTACGTATGTATGTGTGGGCGGAGCTATCAATACAGGGGTGGGGCCCAATTGGGTTGGGGCGTGTTTGTTTTTTGTGATTTCAAATGTTAACGTTGGCTTTCAAACAACGGACACCCCACATTTAAGGGTTATATTAAGGGTTCTGTCAAAACAGGTTTCATTAGTTCTTTTGAATGGGAAAACAATTCAGTCTGAAACAAATAATGTAAATAGACAACAGATTTCTCTTGTGTGAAATCAGCTAGCATCTGCATCAACTGTGATTTTTTTAAAGACTGTTATGTTATGCTCATCATATTATGTCAAATGATTTACTTTTTTTCTTTTTGGTTTTTACACTGTTTTCAGGTTAATAAGTAGGTTCAGGCCTTATAGAGTACTGCATAAATTATGTATTTTTATAGTCTAACATGGAAGTGATCCTCACTCTTGACCAAAAGCCAGTAGGATTATAATTTAAAAAAAAAAAAAGTTTAACACATTTACAATCAACACCACTTTTATGAAGTTTGATGCTTAAATACAATCTCCAGAAGTTACAACACTAAAGTAGCCACTAAAAGCTTTAAGCTATACATGACTCCATGGAGAGTCACATGACTTCATCATCTCCACCGCTAATTCTACGACACTTGATTGAAAGTTTCAATCTTTATTTAAAAACATATTTCTGTCTCAATGAAGGAAAGCAATAAAAAACTATGAAAAACATGGCTGTAGTAGATCCCCTGTAGTCCTGTTCAGCCACACATTGTATTCTACTTTTTCAGTTCACATATAGGCTTAAAAATTAATGAGTGGAATGTCATAGAATACAACATGAAAATATCATCAGCTTGTGTTTTTACCACAGAGCTCATTTCAGCCATTTAACCAAAAAAAAAAAAACATTTAAAATGCTCAGTAATATCCTTATCCTCCTGCTCAGGATTGCGGCATATCCTTTAACAAGGTTTTTTCTGATATATTTGATTATATTAGATTTCACTGTAATATCTACATGTCTAACAAGGTGACTTCATGATCTCAAAATCCATCACCACGATCAACTGGAACTGAAGGATGTGTCACTGACTTCAGAGACTGCTGTGCATGCTGGGTAATGAGTGGTCGCCGCTCCATCGTTAGTTGAGATTGTGGTAGAGCATTAGATGACTATTTGGACGCATAGATGACTACTTATAATTCAAGCTGCAATACATCATTACAGTGATACTACTATTTTTTTTTTAAATATGGTCTATGGTTTGGTTTATGGTCATAGAAGCCGAGTGTGGAAACTGGGATGACTAAAACTGTGCTGGTTTGGGGATTGGAGACTGTTTTTTTGTTGGTGGTATTTGACAGTAGTGAATACATTCATAATATATTTGCATATTTATTGTTTTGTATTGAGATTATACATGGTATAGAATTTTAATTAGCTTTTGTTAATGGTTACAATGCCACAATAGGAGAGGAACGATATTATTCTTTTAATAGAACCAATCAGTTGACTTTTGCTGAATGTCTTGGAGTGCACTCACCCAATTGCGGTTAAGTTTCAGAGATGGTTTAATAAACCAGGTTGTAAGAAATGACCAGTAAGGGGAAGCTCTTATGAACAGCAAGGTATCACAAAGGTGAGAAATTTCACACCATCCTGTGACACTGTTCTCCAGGCAGTAGTGGATTACTCACCATGGGAACATGGGTTCATCTTCAGTAGCTCTAAAGTGGTACAAAATGGACCTAAGAAGAACTAGTATCAAATAGTCAAATAGTATTAAGAGGGATTTGACAGTGAATTCTTGGTTACCACTGTCATTTATACTGGTATAAATACAGCTCTTTTTATTTAGTGAACAAGTGGGTTTTAATTTTATTCCTCTACAGAGCTTGTGTACATTGCAATGATTTTGTGGCACAATATACAAGACTTTATACATATACTTTGTAGAAGTTATAGTAAAAAATCATCATCATCATCATCATCATCATCATATTTCAGTGTGGAAAAGGAGTACTTGCCTTTCAAAATTCTATTCAATCTAATTTTATTTTGTAGGTTTGTTTTTTTTTAATGATGGACGCTGTCATAAAGCGTTCATTTTAAAGAAATATTAAAATTCAGGTTATAAATACACTTTAAATTTATCCCTGATGAGCAAGCTAGAGGTGACGAAGATAAAGCAACCTGAGATGAAATTAGTTAGAAACCTTGGAAGAAACCAGAGACTCGATAATGTAATTATATATCATTTCCCTTTTATAAAAAAGGAGTGACCAGGATATTAATAGTTTTGATGAAGAACTGTTCACTAATAGAGATTTGAGTAAAACTGTTCATATCTCTTGCATCTTCATGGTTTCTTCTGTAAGCTGTATGATCCACAGTAATCTCATGTATCTCCAGGTCGTCCATCTACAGCGGCAGCAGTGAGCAGCCTCCAAGTGATGAGACTCCAACCAGAAGCAGGGCTCAGAATAGATCAGGCAGATGATGGCTCGGCACACTTGGTCCACTAGCCCTGTTCCTGTAGATTCCAGTCTAATCTAATCTAATCTAATCTAATCTCAGATAATGAGTCTCCTAGATTAACTGAAAGAGCTCTGGTGGATTAGAGTTGGAGCTGAATTCTGTATGAAGATTTATCCAGGAACCAGAGTGGTTCCAATGAATCTTTTTAAAGGAACAACAACATGACGAGCTGAAGGTATCGTATGTATTCGAATGAGCAATGCAGCAGGTGGTGACATTTTATATCTTCAGGAACAGATGAAAAAGCCCCAGGAATCTAATTTGCCCTTAATAACAGCGAATCCTGCATGGTTAATGTTCACCAGATGTAGAACATGTAGATGAGATGGAAGTAGCATGGTCTCAAAACTGTCATCGGCAGCTACAAACAACACAAAGCACAGCTTCATCTCATCATTCACTCAGACCAACACACTACTGCCATTTATTTATTCCTTTATTATTTCATTTAGTTATAGACTTTCAGTTGTTTAAGATCGGAGTGATAACTGCACCAGAGAGATACAAGGACAACAAAACACTGATGATACAGTCATCAAAATACAATATATTACGGATTATGTTGTAGGAATGAATAATTTTTTTATTTTATTATATTTTTTTGTAGCAGCAGATGTTGCTTTTCTTTACGATTGTGTGCCCCGGTGCTGAAAATTAACATTTAGGGCTGCATGAGAGAAGGCACGTAAAATGTCTCTCTCCTGTTCACACACACACACACACTCACACACACACACACAGCAATTACAGGTTTAGCTTCAGAGTGGAATATTCATGAGGGCTGAAGTCAACCCATGTCCTTGGACCAGATGTCTGTGCTTTGTACAGTTGTACAGTTGTACAGCCTCTGTGCCTGTGACAATTTTACATGAGAGAATCAGAGCCTTGACCAACAACAATACCAGACACTTTACAAGCTCCACCACCATAAGCGGTGCAATGTATTTTTTTTTTTTTAATTCTTTCTCTCTCTCACTCTCTCTCTCTCTCTTTCTCCTCTCTCGAGAAACGTCCAGCATGCTAACACACAAACCTCCTCAGAGCCAAAGCTTACACAGCTCAGCCAGCTGGAATTCACATACCAATGGGTTCCTCTTGGTCATGAAAATAAATCGCCTTTCAACATCTCTTCACACAGCACGCCAGCCAATTCCCAAAGCTTTCAAAGGTGTTGCCAGGTTGGTAGGGGACCCCTTATTTTCAGGGGATTTTATTGAAACAGATTTGGCTCAGTGTGAAGCTGTTGGCCTTGGCTTTGGGTTGATTGAGCAGGAGAGAACCTGGGGCTACAGAACAAACAGCAGATAGCGTTTGACATTTACTCTGGCTCAGCATCTGAGTGTGACGGTTATCAGCGGAATTGGGAGGTGGGAGTGTATCTGATGGCTTTGCTGCTGATAGAGACAGATTGGGTTTGAACCCTAAACCTGTGTTACTTTTGGTAACCATATGTTTTTCAGTAAATAGTATACATACTTCGGATTTGCTTTTTAATCCGTTTAATTTGATATTAACAAATCCATTCGACGTAATTCTTTTGGCTTTCTTTGTTTGGCACCGAAAACATTTCAGAGGCTGCATTGTGGAATAGAGAGACAGTAAAGAATTATTAATCAGTCTCAAAACTCAGTATGTAATTGTATTTAGATGAGATATAAAGTAAATATGGCAGAATAAATGGCCTGCATCGTATCGCATATACGGTATACAAAATAAACTAATCAAGGATGTTGTACACTGTGTTATAGTCTAGAGAACTGAGCTCCCGATTAAGCAAATGAATTTCTACACATTATCAATTACGAGCAGTAGGAGCGAGACGGCTGCATCATCCAAATGCCTGAAGCAGCGAGAGGGACCAGAGTTAAAAATTTCTTGGCCTTGCAACTCTCTGAAGAGTTGCTAATTCCTGCCTCCTCTCTACCTCTTCCGCCTCCTCTTCCCCTCGCTAATTCACTCCCTGCAACTCCTTTAAGTTTGATTGCAGGAATTAGTGGGAGGATAAAGATGCTCTTGATCTCTGGCTGTGCTTGTGCGCTCTGAATGGAGCACCAATTAACAGCTGCACACCTATTCATGCAGAGCTTGGAGACGTGCGGGATGTGGGTCGTATCCGAGTTGCTTTCCCTTTAAAGGTTAAGATACAGTTAAAGGAGTCAGGTGATTAGATCGACTTAGCAGGTCAGAACTGCTCATTCGGCTACTTTGCTTATTAAAATGCACAAAATGCTCTCTCTGTCACATACACACACACACACAAACACACACACACACACACCTTGCCCCCTACAGTAGTGGAAGGATTTTGATGTGTTTTTCCACATCCTAGCAACATACAAAGCCGGTGTGAATTATTAAGGTGAATGTATGCAGTGTCCTTCACCTACCACCTTGTCATCCTTCATGCTCTTTGCCCATATTCTCTCTCTCTCTCTCTCTGTCTCTCTCTCTCTTTATCTCTCTCTGTCTGTCTGTCTCTCTCTCTCTCTCGCTCTGTCTGTCTCTCTCTCTGTTTTCTCTCTCTGTCTGTCTCTGTCTCTCTCTGTCTGTGTCTCTCTCTCTGTCTCTCTCTCTCTGTCTATGTCTCTCTCTCTGTCTCTCTCTGTCTCTCTCTCTGTCTCTCTCTCTCTCTCTGTCTCTCTCTCTCTGTCTCTCTCTGTCTGTCTCTCTGTCTGTCTCTTTCTCTCTGTCACTCTCTCTCTCTCTGTGTCTCTCTCTCTCTGTCCCTCTCTCTCTCTAACACTCTCTGTCTGTCTCTCTCTCTCTCTCTCTCTCTCTCTCTCTCTCTCTCTCTCTCTCTCTCTCTCTTTTTTTCTACTTCCTCTCCCCACATGTAAAGCTCTATTCTTTCTCACCAAGCAAGGAAATATCTTTAATGATATTAAAGTGAATTCTTAACAGAGCTGACACGATGAGCATGTGAGATGATGATGGAGGTATATATCAACAGTAGAGGTTGATTCAACTATTGCTCACTGTTAAAAAAAATAATAATTTTGCCCCACGTTTACTGTAGGTTAGCCTATCTTCCAGGTTTACATCCAGGTATGTGCTCGTTACGCTAATGCCATATTGACAGTCAGTAAGCAACCAGAGAATCATGCCTTACTTTTTTTTCCTTTCTAATAATTACAAGACTATTTAGCACAACCGCTAACCACAACACCAGCCAAGCAAGCTGTGTATAAAGTTTGAACAACTAGAACATGTCTGCCTTAACGTAGAAGATACAGCGACATTATACCGGACTTGTCCTAGTGTAGGACTTCATTATAGTGTTCCTACAGTATAGCGCTGGCTCTCTCTCCCGTTCTCTTTCTCGCCCTTTCCAAGTGTATTGCCAAGTGTAAGACAGAAAGAGCTGGTGACAGCCACTTCCCAGCAGCCCTGCTCCCCTGAGCTCTTGTTAAGCTGGCCTTCAGAAAAGCCAGCCAAATTACAGTGGTAGAACAACACTCTCTTTGACACAGGCGTTTTTCTTTGGAGAGTTATACATGTAGGATGAAGGTGGAGAGAACACACATACATACATAGAGAAAGAAAGAAAGAAAGAAAGAAAGAAAGAAAGAAAGAAAGAAAGAAAGAAAGAAAGAAAGAAAGAAGTTTGAGCACATTAGAGAAGGAGAAAAGGAAAGACAGATAGAATCACCCAGTTTCACTCAACTCATCAGACCTTTTTGTAATATGCTCAAATAATCCCAGAGAGGACCTGACAATTAACTTAGCCGTTATATTCAATTAATTAAAGAGAGATTTCTTACAGGGACACAAATCACATTATATCACCTTCGTTGTAAAGTCATGGTTCACTGTTACCCAACAAAATAGCAATAAAAGATAAAAAAAAACATTGAATAAAGCTTGAACGCTGTGCACCGACGAACACTTAAATACAGTTGATTTAAATACACGCCACCGAGTCGATCACAGCAAGAACGTAGTTAAATTTGTAAACTTTCAGTAAAAGATAGACACCCTTTTAAATGCAGCCTGTGTCACTAAAGTCTATTTGCTTTCTGCTAGGGTGTAATTTCCTGTTTTAATGTATTGCAATTGCAACCTTGAGAGGAAGTGTGTACTTTTGGTAACCTTGTCTGTCAGAGAAGATTGATGTCTAATATTAAAAGTTAATGTCAAACCGAGGACATACGCAATTTGTTAGTTTTTACGTGACGGGACTGCAGATGAGGTCTGAAATGCCATTTAGAGAAAAGTCTAATTCCACTAAAAGGTCTAGTTTTTGGGGTTGAGATGCAAGCAATTATTACTTAGTAATTACCAGAGCAGGTATTTTCTGGCAGTTCATACTCTACTCAGGTCTTAGATATCCACCACACACACACACACACACACACACACACGCACACACACACACACACACACACACACACACACACTAGTTAATAAACCATTAGAGATAATGAAATAAAAATCACAAAATTTGTCTAATAATGATTTTCATCAATTTATCTGCACTAACTAACACATTTAATGTTATAACATAAGGGTAAAAGGCTCAAAATAAGATTCCCACCAAACAAAAGGGGAAAAAAGAATCAGGTTCAGGCAATGACAGCAAAATGCCTGTTATGCAAAATGCATGCATAAATTAAACCAGAACTATATATCTAACCTGAGGACAGCCATTTATCTGTATGTTCTAGAAAGCTATAAATCAGCGGGGTGCATCAATTAAAAAATGCTTCAACCTGGCGAAAAGTACAAAATGTATAAAACAAAAAAAATGAAATGTTCAGTCTTGGATATTTTCAAGGTCCTATTTAAATGTCAGCAAATATGTGATATCGACTATGTTAACTGCTACAGTATGAGCTCATGCCAAATCTCTTCAGCAAAACAGGAGCATTTTCTGTAGCCTACTGAAACACATCCATACATCACCGTGTGTATGAACTGAAAAAGGTTTTATATATCTAGATATTTTTTATAGTCCTCATCAAAACAAGCCAATCACCAGACCCTAATTCAACACAGGATTTCACCTCCTGAAGAGATGAAAGGTGAAACAGGCTTCCAGTAAGGGATATGCAACCAAATATTAAGCATCATTTACTTTACTTTACTTGGTTTTTTTACACACTGTTTTTTACACATGCTGTCTTTCATATTTCAGTCGACTGCACAATATGTTACAATTCCAGTATTTCTGCACATACAGTATGTACACTGGTCAGCGCTGCTTTTGCGTATTGTCTTTTGTGTATTGTTTTTTTGTGGAGGAACATTGTCTCATTTCACTGTGTACTGCAACAGCTATATATTGTTAAAATGACAATAAAAGCTTCTTGACTTGAAGACTTATCTGTTCCTATACTTTTGCTCAGCCTAAATACATAAATAATGTGTCTCCGGGAGGAAATCATAAAAACACAAGGAACAGGTGTGCAAAAGGATTAACGGATTAAGGATACAGAAGTTTCCATAGTTTGTGTTATGACCTTCAACATGCTCAGTTGTAAATATGAAGAAATAAAGGAAATAAAAGCAGCTTATTATCCATCTTTTGATCTCAAACCCTAATGTCTTTGGTGTTTAGCAGAAACAAATGAAATGTCCTCACTGTTCTAATACTTTCGAATGTATGTTATGTAAATTCAACTGTATATCAAATACAAGAACAAATGTTTTTTTGTATGATCCATGAGGTTATAGCAGCAGGGCGCATCAATTAAAATGCTCCAACATGCAAAGTGTAAAATAATATGTGCTTAAGGTTATCTAAAATGCCAGCAAAGAAAAGGAACACGAAGATAACAGTTGCTGTGTAGTGATCCAATGAAAAGGGAAAGCAGCTTGCAAGCACTGACCTGGTTAATGCTGAATGCTGAATGAGTCAAAGCTTGTCTGGAAGATGGAGCGATACACAATATTACACCTTGTCATAATGTCCTGTATCGTTCTGAACAGTACTAGATACACTGCATCCAAATAGCTATATCTGTTAGCTGAGTGCTTCTGTTCTGGCTTGTTCCAATTCACATGTGATGTTTCTGAGGGTGTCAGAGAGTCTTCTTAGATAAAATACAGACCCAAGTCCAGAAATAAAATAAAAAGAGGTTTAATGAGGGTAACAATAAAAGGCTACAAACCCTAGGGACATGGAAACACGAAGCATGCTATCAGAAACAACAACTAACCAAAGACAACAAACAAGAGACAAGGAGGAGGAAATAGGGGAGGAAATCATAAAATCACAAGGAACAGGTGTGCAAAAGGAGGAAAGGATTAAGGATAGGGCTGCGCTAACACATGTGAACACACAACGATAACAAAGGCACATGGTACAAGACACACAAAGGGAATAATCCCAGCATATATATATATATGATCTTGCTGTGAGTTTGATCTCCTTTGAATCAATTCCAAAAATCTAAACACTTCATTCATTCATTCATTCATAATTCCAGATAAATCCTACAAACATTCGAATAAATGTTCTTTAGATATAGCTCTAACTAGACAGGGTTCCCACTCGTTTTCAGAGATCATTTTCCAGGACTTTTCCAGGACATTTCAAATTTAGCAAAAAAAGACAAGGCTCACAGATTCACGGCCTAAAGTAATATGTTCTTCTCTCCAGAAGTCTTAAAAACAACATACACTTTATGGCTATTACTTAACTATACTTTTAATACCCTTTCCTTTCTCAGGCCAATGCCGTCATGCATGCTTTAGTTTGCTGCGCATTCCCCTTGCACATGATATTCATATTAACAAGGTTAATATAACCTGCTTACCCGTCACCATTTGCTGAAAACATTCGAGCCCTTAAACCATTCCTAGCACCTGAAATTGCCAACACAAGACAACGTCATCTGTCACAGCGAGATTAAACAGCATAACAAAAAATCCGTCAAAACTCAGCGTCCCTGAACAGAGCGCTTTCTGTTACTAACGTTAATTGTTTCGACCAGAGTTGCAAACTGTTCTTTAAATGATCAAGAACATTTTTCAGGACAAGATTTTTTCCAGGACAATTTATGTTTTCTCTCATTTTCCATGTGTTTTCCAGGACTGGAACATTGGTCATTAATTTTCCAGGATTTCCAGGACGCGTGGGAACCCTGCTAGAATATGTGTGTGTGTGTGTGTGTGTGTGTGTGTGTGTGTGTGTGTGTGTGTGTGTGTGATGTCTGAGTCACAGTCTTGATGCAGGTATTCGAAGTAAGGCATATACAACCAAATATTAAGTGTCATTTACTTTGATTCACTTCAAGCCTGGGCAGTTCCTATTCTTTTGCTCAGCCTAAAACTGTGTGGGCCAATAAAAAAGCTTTTATAGTTTATGGCATTTAACATCTACATCTAGTTGTAACCACAAGGACAAATAAAACTCAAAACAGTTGTTTCATATTTCCATCTTTTGACCTCAAGCGTGAACAAATGATTCAGTCTTGTCATTCCAATTTTGGATGGCTGTTTTTCCAAGAAATTTGTATCTCATAAATGCGATTAGGTCACATGGGTAAATAAATGAACCCAAGTCCAACTTTAACAAAGTCTCAGAACAGACGCACACATATACACACACAGCCTCTCACAGTCACCAGACGTTTTAACAACATTCACCTGTTCCCAATCACACATCCCTCAGTCACACTTTAACACAGACTTTCACTCACCACAACCTTGTGAAGTTTACATTCTGCTCTAAACAAACCTTGGTTCTCTGTTTTTGATCCTTCTTTTGGTTCCTGTGATTTACCCCTCCGATTCTGCTTGCTTAAGCATTTTGGTCTGTTTAATAAAACTGCCCCTGACTGCGTGCAGTGTTGAACAGATTTACATGTGAAAGCAAAAATCGTGATAACACAGTCATTTTGCTGACAGCATTTCAAGATGTGACACATGTAGATGATCTCCACCATCGGTGGTCCAGTGATGGACAAAAACGTTGTTGTGCCGTAGACAGATTTTTTATATAAAGGTTGTAGTAAAGTTGACTTTTCCATTCAGTTTTGTGCTGCTGCCCCATGATCAGCACATGTTCCTATTAAAGTGGCCAGTGATTGTAATTTCAATTGTATCATCAGTGGATATTATGATATTCACTCCTAATGCTGTAGATAACAGAAGGCTTTGCGTATTCATGAAGTATTACACTACATTATTAATCACTGCTGTAGTAATCCCAAACTAGCATTGCAACACAATGCAACACAAAAATTTATTCCATTCATCATATTTGCTCAGTTGGACCAGTTTGTGGAGCTCACACAAGCTCATCTGGGGTAAAGTCAGGGGGTGTGAAGACCACTTCATTTCCAACAGAACTTTTCCGGATAGCGGAAAAATAAAGACCTTGGAATATTCTAAGAAAGGTGACGCTTTCTTTGTTTCTTTTTGTTTTTTTACCAAATTTAAACCTAGTTTAAAATCAGCATGAAAAAAGAAATATCTATGATATGAAAGTAGCTGTTTTGGGTATAAATATACATTTAGGTGATCAGCTTTTAAGGTTACGTTTAAGGTGAAATTCTTACTTTTAACATTTCTTTATTTATTTTGATTTGATTTTTATAATTTTTTTGCATCTATTTTTTTTTAGTCTATTGCTGGGTTTGAAGTCAGGATCAAACTCGTGTTTATGTTAATCGTTTAATGATTCTGTTTGTGCTGAGGCCAAAAGCTGTGGGGAGGAACAGAGAGAGAGTGAGAGAGAGAGAGAGAGAGAGAGAGAGAGAGAGAGAGAGAGAGAGAAAGTGACACTGAAGCTATTACACCTTCCTCACTGCATTAAAACTCTATCACACTATAGGACTTGGCCATGATCTTATTATTGGTCTGCTTTCCAGATGTTCTGAAGATATTCTGAACTAGTTTTGATGCATGGGAGAGAGAGAGAGAGAGAGAGAGAGAGAGAGAGAGAACTGTGAATATTTTCAGTGTTATGAGGCAGGCCACACACCCTGTAGGGGGCCCGATGGAGATAAAATAATAATTTTAAAAAATTTAATAAATCTCCTGATTGATTTCAAAGTTTTAGTTGATTTTATGAAGTGTGTGATGTTATTTGCCCAGAACTAACAGTCACTTACTCAAGCAGAGAACATTACGAATTTATAAAACACATCTTTGTATAAAGGCATCTCTTGAAGGCTCGTTGAATCGACATATAGGACAATGTGTAGAAACGAGGATTGAAGAGTG